>NC_142045.1:37886378-38188873 GCF_982192425.1 Myodes glareolus | reverse complement strand
CATACCTCAGTTTCTATCTGATCATTTTAGAGCACATTATTTTCCCCTGAGACAGGATTTCTCTGCAAAGCCCTGGCTGTGCTGGAACTTGCTCTGTAGATCAGGCTGGATTCGAAATCACAAACATGCACCTGCATCTGCCTAGCAAGCGCTGGCATTAAAGGCATGCACTACAATGCTCAGTTTAGAACTCAATACATTTAATCTGAAATTTTAACCAAAATTGTGTATAATATTGGTGCAGTAGTGTTGACGAATGCTTAGATTCACCCTTTAACTGCACTCTCTGAATACCATCCTTGGTCTGGATCCCACTGCAGCCATCCTCTTTGCGTCCCCTCATTCCTTCTTGTTCTGCTGCTCTGCAAAGTGAGAAGAGCAATTCTCTCCCCACTTTTCTCTTAAAACCTCAGTGTTTCTTTTTGTTTGCCAGTAGGGTACCCCTCCAGATTTCAGCCCCAGCATTTTTCATGCAGCCTCTGAGCAAGGTTACCATGAATATTTCCTCTCAAGATAGGCACATCTTTCTTTAAAATTTTCACAGAAAAAGGAAAGTATCCCATTCTCTAGGATACTATCTCACAACAAACACACTAAGTCTATAGCTAGCCAGAAGTCCGGGAGAAACACTACAGAAATACAAGGGACATTAGTCCTGAGTCAACTCTGGTACCCAGATGATAACAGCAGGACCTTATATTCTAGTTCATACACTGTGCTGCATATGATGAGGATGTAGCATGGGAACAGGCTCTTGAATTATCTGGTTTAATATTTTCCAATTTTTTGAAATTAGATTAAGATGAAGGGACTCATTAATAATGTCATGTCTTCCATTGACCAACAGGGCAATGGAAAAAGAACCTAGGATATATTAAAATAAGTATGTTCATTAACTACCCTGACATAGAAAAATTCATTTCTAGAAGAGTTTTAAAAGATTTTGAAGACATGCAGGCAATTGTGGAATGTTGCGGCTCAGATAAATTCACTTTATAAAGTGTAGCACACTCTTCTCCAGCTGTTCTTGAAGTTTGGCCAACGCTTAGAATGGGATTTCAGCCATTGCTGCACAAGTGAAATGGATTTAGGGAAGAACTAGATGCATTTCCAGAAATTATTTTTTCTATAAATCACTGCAATGAGGCTTCTCCTGTGATGAATATAGCACGAGATGGAGGGTATGCATCTTCAGGAGTCAAGTGTATTCCTTGAACTACTTTGCTCCACTTAATTTGCCAAAATACACCAGAGAGGCACAACTCCAGTTTTCCAGAAAGAATGTAAAAGTCAGACATTTGAATATAAATGATCCCACGTTTCAAGTAAAACTACAAAAATGAATGACAATTAATATTCCTTGGCAATAAGAAATTTACTTTGAAGAAAGCTAGAGCTACTAGTAAGAATATTTGCATGCATGTTACAGGTGAATTTATTATTCAACCAGCACAGCAAAATGATATTAGTAGCAGCATGTATTACTAAGTAAATACTAGTTTTTGAGTTCATTGATCATTAGTGTTGAGTGTTGATCCTCTGCTAGTATCATGAGATAAAAGACTTTTATACATAATCTTTGCCTAAGCATTTTGATAAAGTTATAAATTATTTTTGTCAGAGCATTTTTATTTAATGCATACAACTTTCCAAGCTTTGAAATAAGGCCCATAAATTACAGACTGGCATTTCTCTGCATTACAACAGCCATTTATTCTTATTATGGTTTTTATTAAACTTAATGTAATTATCACAGAATCTATGAGCCATGGTGATAAAATGTTAGGAGTAAAATTAGGTGTTGCTAACATTGATATCTCAAGCAAAGATTTAAGGTTGTTTACATAAGATGGATAAAGATTTTGAAGAAATGTTATGGGGAAATAATTTTACGGGGAATAATTAAACTTTAATAAATTCACTTTCAAGCATGGACATAGACAGTATTTGCTTTTATTACATGATTTATGAAATGAGACACAGAAAAAGAAGATTTGTATTTTAAAACATTGGACTTCACACATTGATGGCTTTGATCTGTAACTCCTTCTTCACACCCCAACAGCCTGATAATTCACATTACTACAAATACAGTATTTGGATCAGTTCTCAAACTCTCTAAATTAAAGTTTTATTGTTTCCATTTTTATTTCTTCTACTCTCACTCTCTATATCAAAATTTAATGTTGGCTTGCATCATTCATATGATAAGATTAGCTGTAATTATGCTGCTCAGTGCATCTCTAAATCTGATGGACATTTACAAGTCACTAGCATGGTTGACCTTTCAGAATCATTAGATGCTATTCCACGTTCCACACCAGAGTGCAGTACCTTCAGTATGTATCAGGGCTCAATTTTCTTTCTGCGTCTCTGATAGTCCCTCCTTTTCCTTTGAATGACCACTCTGCTTTCAGGAGACAGTCTCTGTTTCAGTTCCCCATGACTGGCTGATTGGTTCAAGGTACTCTCTTCTCTACATTGCTCACTGGCGATTTCTGCAGGCCTTATAGTTCAATGCTGCATGAGTGCTCCTAATACAAGACTTCAGCATTTGTCATTCAAGTTCTAGAACTGTACGTTCAGTTGTTTATAATACAACTTTGACTCCAAAACTACCTCAACAATCATTTATTTTAATCTTAGAGTTAATCATAAATGCACCCATGAAAGACTGAAAGTATTTTCTTTGACAAAAAAAAGAGAGAAAGAATGCCAAATTTTACCATTTCTTTTCAGCACACCACTAAAGTATTAGTCAGAGAAATTTAACAGGAACGTAAAAGAAGTTCAAATAGAATATCAAAAGATAAAGTATCATTTCCATGCAGCATTATTTTGAATGGAGAAAACCTTAACACTTTTCAGAAGATGAAGAGCAAAAATAGTAGTTAAAATTCACTGAAGTCATGCTATATGTTACTAATAAGAACACACTAGGAAGAAATGAAACAATGACATTAACAGTAACATAAGGAAATTAATAAATAAATAAACAAAAGCACTTAATGTTTCTAAACTAAAACTCTGCATTGTACAAACCCAACTGAAAAAGGTCACACTTTGCCCAATTGGGAGTCTTTTAACTGTTGCCTGAGCAAAATGATTTTAAACGTCATAAGCAAAACAAATATTGCTTACTTATTTGAATTTTCAAATGAACAACTTCTAAATTTTCCTATATCACCTGTGCATTGTGATCACATCAGAAACATTCTATAAGAAGTATCCACATCCTTATTTGAGAGATCAGTACGATAATAGGGACTGCAAATCTCTGTGTGTACATCCACTCAGCTTAAGGGGTAACCACAGAAAGGTTGTCAGAGATAATCCAGGTATATATAAAAAGTTGAATTACATAATATCAGATTACTTTCATGAGTTCTTGAAAGTATCAGTATCTAACTAAATGGAAAAAATTTCTCAAATAGTTGAAATTTTTTATAATTTATTTTACATATTTTAATTTTCCAGACAGAATGAGAAATACAAAGAGAGAATTATTAACTCACTTTTCATGTTTGGGTAACTGAGATTAGAATTATTTTCATTAGCCACAAACATTGCAGCAATGTCTTACTTATCTGTAAAACTGACCAAATAAAATGCATTAAAGCATTTATTAGAAATAAGAACCTCAGAATGTTGAAAAAGCAGTTCTTAAGTCAATCTTTGTATGTGCAAGAGATGTGGGTAGAATCTAGAGATAGAGAGACAATGTTGCATGTGCATCCTTTTCTTTTCCACTTTGTTTTTGACATGAAGACCCTCTTGGGTTTTGATTTTTTTTATTATTATTATATAAATGAGGCTCAAAGGAGCTAATGAATGCTTTTGTTTCCTTCTATCTCACCCAAGAGAAATACACTTACAGAAGCACCACCATATGTGGACTGATATATGTTCTTCGTATTCTAAAAGGTTCTCATATGTGCACAGCAAGCATTTCTTACTGATCTGACTCAAGATTCTAAATCGTGCTTTTAATGTCATTACCTACGTAAACCCTGAGAAAGTAAAGTACTGTTTGTGATAGATATTTAATGCAAGGTAAATATTGTCTTGAATCTCAGAATCTTATCATAAAAAGAGTTTTAGGAATCAGGTCATAACTTTTGTTTAGGATAATGTGTTAAAACACACAGGTCAACCTGTAATAATAAGAGATGGTTCACTTTGTCAGTATTATCAAAACTACAAAAGATGGGTTGGAACATAATAAAAAAATGGGAACTAGAACAGTGCAACAGGCACTGTGCAGTCAAACTTTAAGCATTAAGTGCCCTTGAAATTACGATAAGAACCAATCTACTAGGTTAAGAATAAATGTGTCATTACAATTTTTTAAAAAATAATTCTGGCCAGTCTAGTTTTGCTGAATGGACTACATAAATATACAGTCATATTAGAAACTATGCAAAGTAGAATTGATTTCTTATACACGACAAATGTGAGGGAAATTCTGCAGTTTGCTCTAGCAAGGAAAAAGTGATGCAATAGCAAATCAGTTCAGCTTTTGCTTTAAGTGAAACTTCTTTCAACATTTGTCTCTTCTGTGTCTACTGACTAATGTTAAAATGTAACAAAATCAAATAGATCTGCTATTTTAGTTGTAAATTAAGTAAAATATTTTCTTTTTTTAAATTATTTTTTAACTGGAAGTTACAAAGGTACTATGATTAGCTTAGTCCTGAAGTAGAAAAATGAGAAATACATACATGCGTATGAATATAACTACTTTCAAGAAGAATATGTATGCTAATATTTGCTAAACACTGTCATTTATGTGTATATGTATGTTGAATATATTTTCATTAAAAAGGCACAATATGGGGGTCATGGCAAAGAAAGTTTCAGACTAAAGAGTAAGAGTAGGAAGCAATACTGAGGATTCATTTTCCTGAAACATTAAAATTTTAACATTGGCAAAATGTATATTATGAAGGAAAACATGCACTGTTTTTTCTCTTCAATCTTTGCACAGTCTTGAGGTATCTTCTTGAAAAGTAGAAAGCATGGAGGGAGCCCTATCTGTGCCAGTCTTGATGTTACTGCATGATTCAACTTACAGTCTTCTTGGATGCTTTGGTTCAGCCTCATCATTTGAAATACTAATTCTATATGAAGAGAGAGGAGGAGGTAGAAATGTTTCCTAGCAACCCCTGAGATACTTTTGAAATAAATCAGTTAAACCCCAATACTATGTGCAGTGGATATAAACTGGAGCGTGAAACTCTATTGTAGATGTTCCAATTCCTGTTATAAAGTTCAACAGTCTATATAGAAACTGAATTACTTTTTAAAAAAAAAGCATATAAGAAATTGAACAATAAAACTATTGCCTATATATTCCTTAAATAATTCTGCTTTATTTTGGCTGCTAAGGAATGCTATTATACTGGGAAAATATGTAATTCTTGTAAATGGCTATTATATTTGTTAAGTATTTATCTAGACTTCTATATTCTCCTTTATTGAAAGTATATATTTTTCCTTATATACTAATCCTGATTACTATCTTTCTTGCCTCTATTTCTCCCAGTTTCTCTTTCCCACCCAAATCTTTATGTGAGATTCCTCTGAGTATGCTGTGAATACTGTTAGTTAATAAAGAAGCTGCTTTGGGCCTATTGCAGTGCAGAATAGGTCAAGACAAGAATTCTGAGAGGATAAAGGACAAGAAAGTAAATAGGGTCAAAGAGAATCCATGGAGCTATTAGAGGAGAAAGATGCCAACCACCACCCAGAACCAGTAGGCAAACCAAAAGACTCATGGTAAAATACAGAATAATAGATATGGGTTAATTTAAGATGTAAAAGGTAGCCAATGAGAAGTGTGGTTATTTTGGTTCTGGGTGGCCAGAATAACCAGCACATGGTGTGCCAACATAGGGCTGACTACATTCAATAAAACCTGAGAAAGCAAAGGTAGGATGAAGGAGATTGAAGAGTGGAGCTGGCAGTGACAGGCCAGTAGAATATCTTGATTCAAACTCAACTAACTCTTGAAGGGCATGTTTAGGAAGGTTTGGACATAGCTAGAGATATGTTATATTGGGAAACTTGGAAGTGGAGAAGCTTCACCAAATTTCAGTTAGTAAATATTCTCTTTACAGCTCAAGCTATTTATTCTCAGCCTAGTCCCAAGCAAGAAAGAGAATGTCTCTGAAAGTAAGATCGGAGACTTGAAAAACATGAAGTTTTGTGTTAGTAGCTGCTGGAACATCAGAGTAGATGAAGCTCTTCAACCTTCAGTCTTCCAAACATCACAGAACAGGTGAAGCACTGGCAAGTTCTTTTACTGAGATGGATCAACACTGACTATTTTTAAGAACTGTTGTTCAATTGTTTCCAAATACTGAAATATATATTTCCCATAATCAGTTTTGAAAATCCCTATTTCAAACTCATAAAGTATTTGTGTGTGTGTGTGTGTGTGTGTGTGTGTGTGTGTGTGTGTGTCTGTGTGTCTGTGTGTCTGTGTGTTGGTGTTGGTAACCAAAGTAAATTGTCAAGATCTCCCATGATAATGGATGGATACTAGGAATCAAACTCAGATTCTCTGCTAGAAGAGTACATGTTCTTAACCACTAATCCATTTCTTCTAAAACTGCTTTCATGAGGTTTGAAATAAACTTCTAGAACATTATATACTTGACTATGCGTCTTGACTATGTGCCTCTATTTTTTAGGGATTAAGCAAAGCAACTAGAGGGTTTGCAGATGTTATGTTGTGCTTCTGTCACTGGGCAATCTGCAGGCTTGATTTGATCTTATGAGCACTGCACGGACAATGTCCGATACATATATAAATATTTCATTGTTCGTTTGCATGTATTGATAGTCACAATAACTCATTGTGATTTGTTTGTCTATAGCAAAGTCTTCATGATGAATACTTGAAATGTGTTGGTGGCTTATGATATGAAGAAACAGAAGTTTACTAAATGCTAAACACATGTTTTCCTGTTCTAAAAAAAAACAAAAACTACTATAAATACTGTATTTTGTGACAGTTTCCTACTTTGGAATATTCAGTGGCATTTGTCTCGGTAGCATATTATAAACTCATAATTTATCAGAGATTCTTAATATCATGACTTGATTATTGTAGTATGTTGCAGGTATGAGAACAATACAATGTCCTCATAAGGTATGGAAATATATAAAATCAAAATAATGAGAAGAATATATAAATATGTAATATGCACTTGTATTTTATATATTATTTAAAATTTATGAAGACTAATAAAGTCTATTATCTAGTGTTTATACATAGAAATTATGATTTAGGTATCAATTTGGTGTAAAATATCAAGAATGATTGGCTAAATAATATGAAATACAAGATTTTATGGAAATCCAGATTTAAAATCTTGAAAAAAGCAAAATATTTTGTTTTCAAAGGCCAGTTCTCTGACCATTTCTATGAATTTAGAATCATTCACTGGCACCATTGATTTAAACTCTTTGTTGCTTGCTATATTACGGATATTTTTACTGCTTCCATCCCCGAAGCAGTCTTTAGGTAGCTGAAAGACCTTCATTTGCCAATAATTTCTCCATGCTCCCTACCTGGGAGAACAATAAAACACAACTAGGAAAAACAAACAAATAAACAAATAGAAAAACAACTACATTTCTTGTCTAGTATTCAGTTCTTTTGAATGGAAACTGCTCTAGTTTCATTTCTGTTGTTATATCAAATATCATGACCAAAACCAATTTGGGGCAAAATATGATTATTGACATATATTTCCAGATCCAATCAATCATTGATGTGAGTAAAGGCAGCAACTCAAGACAGGAATGTGCCGACAAGAACTATGGAGGAAAGCTGCTTGCTGTATCTTTCTCTGACTGGATCACAGGGTCCTGATTGGGTAGCTTTCTTAAACAGCATGGATTTCCGGCCTGGATAGAACTTTCCATCCCAAGCCTCTGCCCCTGGGAGTTGCCACAGTCCCGACTAGACCTTCAAGAAAACGTGCCAAACGTGACTGTCCCGCGCTACCGTCTCGTCAGCAAGAACCACGCGGTACACATAGGATACTTCTGCAGAAAGGCTTTAATCCTCTTGGGAGCTAGAGCATAAGCCACATGGCGGAGACCCCGATAAGATGGAACCCATCCCTTATATAGGAAACAGACCCTGCTTTGGACGTGTCATTCTTGGATTGGTCAACTGCTCCCAGTCCCAGGTGATACCTTGGGAGTAGTGGAAAAATACCAACACGTGTGAGCTTTCTAGCTCACCTGGCGGTGCAGCGCCATCTAAGGTGGAGAGTGTGGTTGCAGCCTTCTACATCTCCCCCTAATTTACTTCTTTGCAGAAAGGCAACTCCCTAGGAAGGTAAAGAAAGAGGTCGCACTTCCCAAAATGAAAACATTAAAATGGGCTTACACGGAATCTGCCCCTAGGTTCATGACACCTGGAACCTATCCGGCCTGCCCTCTGCCATTTTTCTGGGAAAGGGGATATATGGCAGGAAACCCTTATGCAGAGCGACTTATCTCTCAGAGAGGGCCATTCTCTGTGCGATGCTTTTCAGCTCGACAACCTTCAGGGCTAGCTAAGCCAAGCACTCCACCCTGTGCAATGGACCACAGTCCTAGGGGTGCAGGAGCTGGTTGGCTTAAACCTTACTGCTTTAACATAGATAACCACATATCAGTAGAGGCTCCCTATTCCAGGGCAGCCAGCGCTGAGCAAAAACCATTTTGTCCCTACGATTTTGGGATTTGAGTCAGTAGACCATCAAGAGGAGAACACTATTCCATAGCAGGACCGTTCCAAAACATTTCCACCCCCACCCATTCTTTGAAGTAGGGGATGAAGGACACAATCCAGGACTGGAATTCTTCGGCCAGACTTATGTCCACTCGCGTGGAGTTGATTGTCATGATGGACCATCTCAAGGAGGACAGCAAATCATCAAAATTTTCCTGCAAGATACAAAGACAATTCTCGGGACAAGTTAGCCACTTTTATAAAGTTCTCATATGGTACACTGGTCACACATAAGGCTGGAGTTTTCCATTCACAGCCCAATTGGGCAGCTGCCATAAGATATCCACCTGTTCTTGCATTAGGTCAATTATTTGATTAAGAACCATTATTCCACCTCTAACAGATGTATCTATGGTAGCCTGCTGATCCAGGGCTGTAGCCACTGCGGTAGATAACTGATTGAGGGTCTCTGTTTTTCATGATATAGGCCGTGCTGTCCCAGTGGCGCCTAGGAAAAACCCAGGCCCTGTTTGTTGATATAAGGTTTAAGATTTATTGGCTCCCGTATTCCTTGCCAGTACAGTGGCCTCGGGTTCCAGAGCCCGCCTGCCATCCAAGGGAAGTGGCGGCTCCACCCCCAGGTGCCCCGCCTTCCCCGCAGGGCTAGCCTAGTTCTCTGAGGCTGTGTTGGTGGCGGAGTGTGGCAGGAGCCGACACTCAGACCGAGGCGGCACAGGCAGCAACATCTCAAGTTCCGCGCCAGAGCCGCTGCGGCTCAAGGGGCCAATGGGAGAGGCGGCGACCAGGGCCGCTTCCCTACCAGCAAACTCTCAACACCTGTGCCACAGCAAAAGCGGCTGTAAACTCTCACAGATCCAGCCAACGACCCAATCACCCCAAAATCCAAGGGCCCTTCGCATCCACCTCCCTGCGGATCCTGAAACACCAGACAAGCCAAGCGTATACACAGCAATCTTTTAGGAGGACTTGAGTTCTTAAAATGCTAAGCAGTTCTTAAAAACTTAAGTTGCACTATGTAGATGTAATACGGTACTGCCTGTTTACAGAGTCTAAACCTTAATTGCGCTTTTATTATGATAAATACGACCAGCCCTGCCTGAAGTCAGCATCGTTTAGCGTAGCCAAATGGAATCAAAGTCATTTTACCCTCAGAGACCAGCACAGTCCCAGGTACATTGTAAGCCTTCTGACCCGGCTGCCCGTGGCACCGCTGTGACATCCTCCAGGCCAGGCACCAACCGAGCCGCACCAATTGAGCCGGAGCAACGTGCTCCCCACCATAGCCATAGAGCAAAGCTCCGTTCCAGCCGCCCTCCAGCCCCAGCTGCACCCACTCCGCGCCCAAACCGGTGTACGGAGCAAAGCGGAACTCAGAGAAGCAGGCTTGCTGCTCTGCAAGGACCTCATTTAATCTTTTAGGGAATTTGGGCGTCGTTTAGTCTCTTTGGCTGCTTCCTGCTGTTATTGGGCCGCTGTATTTTAGGGGTATACACTATAACATTTCAGGAGGTCTCGGTGATTCAAACCACATAAATCCCAAGTACACCCTTAGGCTCTCCTTTTCTGTGGAGACGAAAACAGAACCTCTTTCCCAAAACATCATATCCTTAGCAGTTTCTAAATTTAAATATCTTTCTCCTATCCAGTACACAAAAGACAACACATATAACATAACATAAAGCCTTTGACCTTGTAAATCAGCCTTCTCCCCCATTTTTACTTTTTTTAAAATCACTGGGGGGTCCTTTTTAACTTATTTTCTTTTCTGTCTCCCCCATTCTTTACCGGAGGGTCATTTTTTAACTTATCTGGGTGCGTGCACAACCTCCCACTGCTGCTCAGTTTCTGATATGCTCTCTGGACTTTAGAACATACCTCTCTGAGCACGCATGCCTGCAGTTCTGAATCCTCCTTGTGTCCAAGGGGTCTCCGGCGGTGCAAAGTTCTTCTTTTTCTTCCTCTTCTTCCCGGGTTTCAGCACCAGATGTCCCGCGCTACCGTCTCGCCAGCAAGAACCATGCGGTACACATAGGATACTTCTGCAGAAAGGCTTTAATCCTCTTGGGAGCTAGAGCATAAGCCACATGGCAGAGACCCCGATAAGATGGAACCCATCCCTTATATAGGAAACAGACCCTGCTTTGGATGTGTCATTCTTGGATTGGTCAACTGCTCCCAGTCCCAGGTGATACCTTGGGAGTAGTGGAAAAATACCAACACATGTGAGCTTTCTAGCTCACCTGGCGGTGCAGCGCCATCTAAGGTGGAGAGTGTGGTTGCAGCCTTCTACACGTGACCACTCCCCAGATAGGGTCAAGACCACTCCCACAGGCTATTTAAACTGCCCCTCAGAGAAGGAACACATGGTCTTTCCGGTTCTCTTTTTTTCCCTCTCTGCAGTTTTCCTGGTCTTCCTTCCCATCTCGATCCCTAGGGGGCCTGGAAGACATTCATTAAACCTGGCCTTTTTCTAATTTGGTTTGATTTGGTCTGATTTGGATTATTGTGTCAGTGGAGAGGTTTGTTGGGCCATAAAAACTTTTCACTTTCTATATCAATAAGTAAATACTGCAGTTATCCACAGACAGGCCCACCAGACAATCAGTTTTAGGTAGTTCCTCTACTGTAGCTATCTTGTCTGTACCTGTGTCAAGCTGACAGTTAAAGCTAAGTAGCTCAACAATTAAAACCATATAGACAAACAACTTATCTTTTCATAGACAGGATAAGAATAATCACTAACATATATGTGTATCACACCAGCATTAACCTGTCACATGTCATTGTCTGACTTTTACCTATGAAGTACCACTGGTAGAAAATGGCAGAAACACACAAACAAACAAATATCGTGTTGATTGGTTTGTGCTTGGTTTATTAAATATTATCCAAATGCTTGACTGAATTACTCTTCCAAGTACAGACAGATTAGTGATCAAATATATGTGCCATCTGTATATCTGTTTGTATACATCTGTGTACTTTAGTTAGTGCCACTGTCTGGAAATTATGTATATTATTCACACAGTATGAATTTGATTAACCAAATTAAATTCTTTGCTTTGAAAAAAAAATGTGCTTGAGAAAAGCTACCCCTAAATAGAAGCACTGGTATTTATGAATAATATATTACCCTCTTTCATTTTCCAGTTATAGATCATATTTTACAAACAAACCAGAAGTGGGGGAGGATAGAAAAAATTATCTTGATAAGAGTTATCTTCGTTGAATAAGCAAAAAACAAAAAATGTTCAATATATTGAAGAATGAAACCTAAGTAGGTTCTCCAAAACTCACCTTGCCCTTCCTTACTCTCTGACTTTACATAACAGAATTTTCTTTTGTATGACATTAAAGATTGAAGGACCCGGATAAATTCAGACCCCTCTAGCAAGAAAAAAAGAGCCAAAAATCTAGCAGGAAGAGAAGAGCCAAAAATCTAGGTTAGCTGGTTCAGTGACCCTGTTCCAGGAATTCGCTGTTCATAAAATTAGATTATAATCTTGAGAATAATCTTGAGAAACGGGAAGTTATCAACTTTTCAATGATCACTGGTATTTTCGGGATTTTCTGATGATGCCCTCTTACCTCCTTTTGGTTGTGGTTTCTTCTCTTAAATACCCCATCTCCTAGCTATTCAGGGATCGAACTCCTCCCCTGCCATATGAGTCTTGGCCCCAGCTATGGTTCCTGTCAATAAACCTCCTGTGATTGCAGCAAGGATGGTCTCTCGTGAGTTCATGGGGGGTTGTGTTTTCCCAAAAATTGAGTGAGAGTCTCCTCATACCGGGGGTCTTTCAAGATCATCTCTCAAGTTTGTTAAAGGCATCTCTTTAATCTAATCCACATAATGGTCCTTGTAAGACCATTGCTGGGGACCAGCCTTAACAAAAATATCACTTGCCAGGGTAGGGATGTGGGGAATCAGAAATATAAAAAAAGAATAACAAAACAAAAAACATTGAATAGTACCAGGAGGGAATTACAGCGAATACTAAAATAGTCTGAGTTTAATTTTCTTTGTGCTTTTATATCCCAATACAAAAGGGGAAGAAGGCAACAAAAAACTTCTTTAACATGATACACAGCATAACTTGAACAGTTAATTGCTTTAACACTTTGAGACATCAAGTCATTAGCATTCTTTTCTTTAGGCAGTGAAACAACTCTAGACTAAGTATCCGGAAGACAGCCATACCCCAGGTAACCTCAATATTACAAAAGATAGAGCAGATTTGTGCTTGCATATCCTGACCATCTATCAGGATGGAATAAATCTACTTGTCTGAGCCATCTTAAAGACAAAAGAACCAAGTAACCACATCCTAAGCAAGAGGTGTAGCTATCCTTGTTGTCAACAATTTTGATCATCTGTAAACCATTAGACCATTAGACCAGGTAGAAATAGTTTCACATTTTTGACCCTCCACAGATCACTATCACCATGCCCCTGCTCTTTTCTGCAGTCCTTCCTCTAGATTTATTTTGAATTCTTTGAATATCATCTAAAGGGAAGAGTAATATCTCCTGTTTATGACTGAGAGCACTATTATCTCTTTGAAATTGTAATGTCTACGGTGGTATTTGCTTAACAATTATCCCCACATTTCAGTGACCTGGGCTGCAGCTGATGTAAAAGCACTTGACTACCAAGCCCACAACCTAGGGGATAACTAAGCTTTATAAATAAAGATTCAAGGATAAATAATCCCACAAACAAATGCTCCCAAAACAGTAATCCATGAACTTCTAGTTTGACTTTATGATCTAGTTATGCTTTATGTACAATCACCTATGTTTTGACTGTTGTAGAAAAATATGAACAATCATATATCAGACTCTTAAAATGTTCAGGTCTGATGACAGAACAGGTAGTAAATGTTTGTTACTCAATTATGAGTATCTACGATTGTGTACCCAGCAAAATGGTAAAACTCAAGATAGTTCTATGCTGGTGATGAGTGGGAAACCCTGGATATCACTGGCCAAAATTTAGTGAAATGGATTTGTGACCAAGTTCAGTAAGCAACCTTTTTTCAGAGAGCAATTAAAGAAACACTGATAATGTTCTTTGGCTTTTGCACACACGTGTGCTCACACCAATGTGAACAAGCATATATAATACAGATATACACAAAAACTAATTTAACAGTCATAAAAGTGACATTCCTAGGGAAACAATCTGCAATATATAGTTTATCAAAATTGAGCCTCAAAGAAATATAGCACTAAACTAATCTTGCTTTTCTTTCATGAAAGTCAAATTATTAAAGATGTTCTTATTGAAAAGAACATACTTTAGGATGAAACATATTCACAGGTAAGTTAAAAAAATACTAATCCAATACTTTATTAGAATGAAGAATAAAATGGGAATATTTTTCAACTTATTCTTTTAAACTACACATACACACTACCAAATTATAGAAAATATTATCTTTCTATTTGCAGATTAATCTTATTTCTAAATACACTTTTGTAAGCGTTTAACAAATGTTAAATAAAAATACTACAGAAAATATCAGATAAAAATAATAGAGAAGAAATTACAAATATTTTAGCTGCTACAAGAATGTAAAGTAGATTTAGCACTTAAATCAATTCAGATAAATTTTGAGGTGACAGAATAAAAAGTAAGAGTTATAGCATAAAAAATGAAAAGTATAATCATCTAACTCCTTTTATGAATAGCTTGAATAAACTTAAAATAGCATAGAAAATAAAAAGACTATTTAAGAGATGTTACAAATAAACTACAGGAACTATCACCTATAATGAGGATGTTTTTGTTCATTTTGCATAGAGTTCGATGGGAGAAGATGGAGAAGATCTTGGAATTGTTGTGGGAGCGGAAACCTTGATCAGAATATGTTGTATGAAAGAAAATTATTTTCAGTAAAAGAAAATAGCAAGAGCATTCTTGAAGAAAAGCATGGTTAAGCAAATTACACTAATTAGCCATGAAAATTAATCATCATGGTACGAGAAGCAAGACACAGTTGTTTACATGTAAAGGCAAACTATAGAAGTAGAAAACCTGCTCATAGGCCTTTGTAGACATAAAATTGTGACAAATGACCATGCAAAAACATGGACAAAAGACAATCTCACCACGAGCTGTGCAGAGTGAATGCCATATTTACGGTTAAATAAAGATATGATGAGAATTTTTCATCATAAAAGAAAAAAATCAATTTTCTGCAGCAGCATGTGGATATAAACGGCAAAAGCAAAATGTCAAATAAAAAGACAAACTATAGAAAACATAATGTGAGAAAAATCTTCATAAACTTGAAGCAGAATAAGTGGTAAGATACGGAATGAGAAACACTTGTACTTCCTCGTGAAACTGTCAGATGAGAGGCTCGCATATCCCATTCACAAGTGAAGGGGAACAAAATGCCAATTATATAGTGGAACACACCACAGAATAAAAGTGATCAAGAAATCCAAAAGTAGGTCATGAAATTTTATACATTGAAAATAAAACAAAACCACAAAGCTGTGTAAAATAGATTGTTATAGTGCTTCACGAAACCAGGTAGTCAATGACCATGAAAATATAAAGTGATCTCTAGTTTATTAGTGTCATGGAAACTAAAAGTAAAATTCAAAACACAGACACTACTGCATGACCATCAGATAAATGAAATAAAACATTGAAAATAAATAAAATGGATGAGCTCAGGAATCAAAGACATTTCTCACATAAGTCTGTGTATAGTAAATACTGTAAAAACCTGGAAAACAGTCTCCCCAATTTGAAGACACATATGCCCTGAAACCAAGCCAATCCACTCTTTGGTACACACCCAGAAGATACATGTGTTTACATATATCATTACCATACGTTGATATATACATACTACTATTTTCTATGTTTCATAAGTTAAAATATAAAAGCTCTCAGATTTTCTAGTTGCAATACACATAGATAAATCACTTACATTTATTTAGAAATATAATTTATTTAGTAGTTGTATTTAGCAATATAATTGAAAGGAGTAAATCTTTTAAAAACCATAAATAATTTCTTTAAAAATTGTTTTAAAATTTAATTCTTTTCAAACAAGTTTTCATATATTTATAATATACATTATATATATATATAATATATATATTCATCCAAACTAAACAGCTTGAATTCATGATAGTATTTGTAGCATTTGCACATAAACAGAATGCTAGACACATGTGGGATAGACATAAAGAGGGCTGTAGAAGGGTGGTATATTTGATTTGGACATGGAAAGTATCAACCTTATCCCTTTAGACTTCTCATTTGCTTGATACTTTTTTCTTTTCCTTTGTGACTCAAGCTTCGCAGTAATTTTTAATCACATACAAAGTAAATATCAAGTTATTAGAATAAGAAAGGGCAGTTAAATATATCTTGTCTGTTATGTTCTGGTGACTTTGTTCTGAGACATAGGTGAGAATGACGAACTTGGTAAAAAGAGGAAGGAGGAAATAGCACAGTATTGTTAGTATGTAGTCTGGTGAATTGGTTTGATTTGTCTTTTATTAGGGAAGATCATTGCCTCGGACTTTTCAAGTCCTGGTTTTGTTTCTTCTCCTCTTGTATTAGATGGCTTCTGCTATTGCAACACCTGATTTCAAATGTTGCTATTTTTCCTAACTAATTTATTTACCTCCTCCAAAAAAAAAAAAAAAAAAAACTTCTTTCCTATGAACTTTAAGCAACGTATTTAATGGGATAGTAATGTTGAAAGTTTATGGTAGAAATCAAATACATATTTTGTCAAATGATTTTTATGAAGGTGTGACAAAACCAGTTTCATATTTTGTATTGCTGATTACTTTGTAAATTCCTGTTATACAGTCAGCATTTGATAAACTTTAGATTTGAAAGATGATACTAACTTTCATCCTTTTCTCTTATTGAGAACAAATAAAGCCTCATGGTAAGAAACTCAGTTCAAGACTCATTTTGGCCTCAAGACTCATTTTGCAGAGAAACAAATATGTGATTACTACTAAAACTGCTAAGACCTGGCATAAAGAATTAACTAGTACCTATGTCATTTATACATTTTTAAAATACAATACATGCCCAATAATTTTCCTGTCAGCATAAGATTCACAATGGCACTGACATTACTTAGATGCCCTGTCTTGTAGCCATTGGTTTATTGCCTATAGCTTCTGAAACTTCCTATTTACTAATTTTCTATTGATGTAGCTAACTGGATTGTAGGCCCAGCACCATGAAGCAAAATGGAACTTTAGATATAAAATGAAGAGGATAGTCTCCGTTTCATGGAAGAAAAACAAGATTGTATTCATTCAGTAGTGGTTTACCCTTTTCAGCTAAATAACAGGAGCTACCCACGCTGAAGGGAGTTTATGTCACTTGCAGGCTTGTTCAAATGTGTTTCTGACTGCAGTTGGATACTAGAACAGTTACATCAAGACTCTGAAGATTTTGTCGCCATCGCCTTCTAACCAGAAATTGGTTGTCTAAGTTTCAGTGACAAGAAGTTGACTATTACTGCTGGTCCAGTCAGCTTCTTGAGAAGAAGGTAGAGATCATCTGCTCTGTCTCTGTATAATATTGTTGTCTGTTTCTTCTGCTCTAACCAAACATTATTCTGGGAACTGGAAAACTCAAGATTATGGTTTCGGGTGGTTTAGTTTCTGAGGAAGTACATCTGTTTCCAAGATGGGACTTCCAGCGCTGCTTCCCACAGAGAAGACAGATACTACAGCAAGGCAAAGGCACCTAATTAATTCTCCATCTGTTTTAGTGGATTACTAATCCTATTCCCGAGGGCTCTTCCTACATGACTTAATTAGCCGCTACAGCCCTTACTTCTCCATGCTACCACATTGGCAACGCAGTTTCAACACACTTATTCTGTAGGGCACATTCCTATCTTATCTCATAACATCCAGTGGTTTGCTAGCAACCTTCGATGTTTCTGGTCTCTACTGCATTATTCTTATTTTGTGTCTTTGTGTCTGCATCATTTATTGTATACAGGTACAAGTAATATTGGATTAAGACCCATACTAAAGAATTTATCTTCCCCAATTAACATCTGCAAAAGCTCTCTATATAAATAATGTCAGTTTCTAAAATACAGGACAAGTTAGGCATTTCAAGATGTAACATTGATGAGGATAGATTCAATGATAATATAAACCTTTTACACACACACACACACACACACACACACTAACATTTTACTTCTAGCTCCTTATTTTCTACTAGGCTGAAATCTTTGGATTTATCAAACCATAGTAGAGATTATGTGGTTAGTTTTAGTTAGGTAACAAAAGAACCTTATCACTTTTAATCCTCGCATGTGAATTGGTATGATTACAAGTATGTAAGTGAGTGTGGACCCTTGTGTGCCATGCTTTGTGAATGGAGGTCAGAGGACAAACTAATATGTCAATCTTTGACACCTACCTTTTGGAGACAGTCTCATATTTCTTACCTCTGTGTATGTCAGGTTAGCAGCCAAAGAAGGTAACTCTGCTTCTGTCTCCCTTAAAGAACACCAGGTTTATAGGCATCTGCTGCTGTGACTAGCTTTGTATAGGTTCTAGTGATTCAGACTCATGATTGCCCGGGAATCTCTATCCATGGAGCGATCTCCCCAGCCCATGTGGTATGGTTTGCTTTTATAAGAATCCAAGTGTCCAAATAATCAGAATTTTTGGTCTGCTTTTCAACTGTCTCCCTCAAATTTTATGACCTTTACCTAAATGTCAATTTATCAGAGTCATATTTCCATCCATAAAAAGTGCTAATGCAATACTGTTTATGGTCCATACTAATGAAGACAAAATTTCATTAGCCTCTGCAGCTCTCTTTTCCATATCAAAGATTTAGTAAAGAATTTTGGGAGCACTACAAATTAAGCATGGCTTAACTTGGACAGCAGAGGGCAGCAAGTAAAGATTCCCCTTTGTTTTCTTGTCATTACTTCATTCTTTTAACATTGCCTCTAATTTTTAACTTTTTGTTTTATATAGTCTTTAGTATCTTTCTGTCTGTGTTATACTGATTCTCTCTCTCTCTCTCTGTCCCTCCTCCTCTGCATCCATCCCTCATTCTCTACCTGTCTTCTTTCCTTCCTCATTGTTAATTTAGTATGGGTTTTACTTTAGTCTTACTTGTATTCGTTTATTGTTCTTTGAATATAAGGAAATATGTATTACAGGCTGACTTCACAATCACTGCCTAGTTCAGGGTAGGCTGGACCTACAGATCTCATGTCTAGACCTCCTGAGTCCTGGGAGTCCAGGAATGTACCACAGTACCCAGTTCAGAATTTTTAAATTTCTTAATTTCAGGAATATTTTGGAGATATGTAGCACATTTATAATTTATTTTGCCTCTGGAAGTCTAGTCAGGGAAATATCTAAAAAGGACCAGCTTAGCACAAACAAAAGAGGATACTCTTATCCAGTAGGAAAAAAACACTCAATTTCATATTTCAAATATTTATCATTGTAGATCTTTAAAAATGAGTTAATCATATGTACGTAAAATGTTATGTTTTATGGATATAATTATATCATGTTTATAGACTTCTAGTACTTAATATTCAGTTTGAAAGTTAAAGTGAAAATGACCCAAAATAAATTTTTTAACAATGTGCTTTCTAAAACAGAATTGTAATATTTATTCCATCCAAATACAGATAGATAAATATTGGTATTTCTTTATACCCAAAAATATTTTTTTCATTTCTAATCATCAGCTTAACCCAAAATACATATTGAAAATATATACTTAAATAAATTTCATAGTAAAAACTTCCTGCTTTCCATTCCTTTCTAGGCTAGTTATTCACAGAAAAACAAAATAAAACAAAAACAAAAGCAAAATTGCTACAACCAAATCTGTATGTAGCAAATTCTGTATTAGTTTTGCCTTTCTCATCTGTTTGATCACTGGCAATGCATTGTGGGAAATAACTCTGAATGGGTATTTCTGTATTTTGCATGGTTTTATGCTGTTGCTGTTACAGCAGTTTGTTTCTCAACAAATGGTGCTAGGAATCACACCTTCAGGTAGGAGTTGTTTGTTCAATAGGATAAATTTCTTAGACATTTTAGATTCAGATAAATTGATAATGCTCCACTGAACAACTTACCAGCCATTCTTGTTCAACTAACTCTAATTAAACTCAGTAAGTCATATACAAAAAAAGATATGAAAACAGTATGGGCTCATATAGAAGGGTGCCAATGGAAAGGATGCCCCATGATGGAGTAAAAGGGCCTTAAATCCACAAAATCAATAACCAAAGCAAGAGAAGCATAAATCACAACACAGGAATATAATAAACAGAAAAAAGAAGGAAATAAACTTTTCTAAGAGATTGTAATTTTGGGGATTGGAGAGACAGTTCAGTGGTTAAGATCACTGACGGTTCTTCAAGAATTTGTAGGATTGATTCCAAGCAAACCCTTTCAATTTACAGCACATACCCAGCCGTCGTTCCAGTTCCAAGCATCAGTACCAAACAAGCACATGGTGACACATATATGAATATATAAAATAAATGAACTGTCAATCTCAAAGATGCTGAAGTTGCAGATACAAATTGCCAGATCAAATATTTTCTGTGAAAAAAAATTATCGATGTATCTAAAGGAGATACAACTTTTAAGCAGATGAATTAAATCCAGGCTCTGATGAGCAAATTCAATGACAGAAACGGAAAACCAGCGGCATGCATAGGATAACAGTTACAAAGTGAGAAAATCATGAAGAGTGAAAATTTTTTCAGCAAATGAATTGAGATTTTTCTTTTAAAAATTCAAAGTATTGAAAATGAAAAACTCAATTGGTCAAAAAAAAAGACCCCGTAACAACAATAGTGAAAGGAGTCACTAACAGATGTGACCAAAGAGAAGAAAAAGTACCAATGATAAAGGACACATCTGATTAAAAACACATCTGATTAAGTACTTCATTCAAAAAGCAAATAATAAAGAGGGGAGGGGGGAAGAATAATTACAGCGTATTAAAATTCTATCATATTATCAAGAAACAAAGCCAATAAAAAAAAGTCGAGAAAAACATGAAAGGCTCAGAGAATATATTCAGTGAAATTACAGTCAACATACCAAAAACACAAAGCAAAGAAACAACCCTTAGCACTGTCAGAGAAACATGCCAATTCATCTACAACAGAAGAAAGCTCAGATTATCATCAGATGCCTTATAGGAACCCCTCAATCCAGGAAAGAATGGACTATTATATTTAGCACTCTGAAAATAAATAACTATCAACCAAGCTACCTTTAAAAACTGACAGAGGAATAAAAATATTTTCAGACAAGCACAAAGACAAATCATACCTATTGGGTAGTGCTGCAAGAGATACTTAGAGTAGTATTATGCACAGGGGAGGAATAAATTGCACATAATAGAACATAGAAAAAACAAGCTTCATGAGAAGAACATCATAAGAAAATACAGATGAGAAGAAATTCATTAGACATAACACATGAAACTGGCAAACACATGATGTCAATACAGGAAAAATAAAGAATAAACAGCAAGTCAACCAATCAGAAAAACAATCAACAAAATTGCAGGAATTAGTAAGAATCTCTCAAGAATAATTTTAAATATTAAATATTCTTAGCTCACCGAATGAGGCACAGTTTGGCTGACTATATTTAAAAGACTAAATCCAAATTCTTTTATATGCAAATCTACACCTTATCAGTGAAGAAAACATATAGACTGAAAATTGAAGCAAAATATTTGTCAAGAGAGCTGGAACAAATGAGTAAAGTAAGGTATAGATTTGGAAACAAAAGAACTTTGGATTTAGTCTTTTAAATATAAATGTACACATGCACCAAATATCTTAACTCCAAATTTCATAAAACAAATATTAATGGACAAAGAACATTTAATAATTCCCATTATAATAGTAACAGTGGAAGATTTAAATATTCCATATACCTCATTCTCTTACAAGATATATCTTCCAAACTGGAAACTAACAAAGAAATCTCAGATCTTAGACTATCATATATAAATTTACATAGCATATATTGACAGAATATTCTGTCCCATAGAAACAAGATACCCATTATTTAGTAAAGAGACCAACCCAATTTTCTTTTAAACATGTGCAATGGTTGGGCACAAGTAGTTTTACCAGAACTGCTGACTTGTGATAATATCTGTGATATCATATCATATGGTTATAGTAAAATAAAACTAGAAACCAATAGCAAGAAAAAATAATAAAAAAACTACACAACTATATGGAGACTGAATGATGCAGTATTGAACAACCAGTGGTTAATATGATAAATTATGGAAGAAACACAAAAGTTACTGTATTAAGTTTGAAATGAAAGTCTACCCATACCCCTGGATATAACACTGGTGATTCTAAGAGGAAATGTATTTACAGTAAGTAGAAGGAAGAATGCCGAATATATAAGGTTAATGATGAATGTAAGAAGATGTGGAGAATAAGATAGAGAAGGGATTGGGGGATTGATAACCTCTACTAAGAATATATGAGCAATAACCATGTGGAAACATATTACTTTTATTAAAATAAAATTTTAATATATTTCTAACAAAGTTAAGTTGCATAGATGATAATTGTCCTTCCAGATGATATAGTCTATTACATAAAAAAAAAAACGCTAGGTATAGGATAACTTCCCATGAGTCATTTTTCAAGGATCCCAAGACCCCAAAACAGAGCCTACTATTGTCCTGATGGCCACCATAACTTGATGAAAAGAAATCATTGCTGAAAAGAAATATTGAAACAGTCTGACCTAGTTGTGAATTCTTCAAACTATAAAGACTAGCTGGGTAAGATGTGCCCATTGATGCAATGGTAGTATGACTGTCATGCAGAGGGTAACCAACTGTTTTCTTATTTAATTCAGGGTCTTTTCACAGAAGTAAACTCATGTCTGGTACTGTAACCTGGTCAATACATGATAGAGAAAGATCATAGGCCCTAGAAAGGAGCCCAAAACTATCATTGTGCTAGGAGGACACGTAGTCAAACTGCTTTCTTAATATGTACAACTTAGCCATAAATGAGTGTTACTCACAAGTGTTTCAAAAGATGTTTCTTGTTGCAGTAACTAATGCAAAAATTTTAAGTGTTGGAGTACAAAGAATAAAGGGCAGAGGACTGTTTGGTAATAAATGATTCATCAACATTACTCCTTCCTAGTTCGGAGAATATCATGTGAACAGTGTGAAAAGAATTTGGAAGAGTTGGCAGCACAGGGAAGTGTGTTCACAAAGACTTCTGGACATAACTGTAATTAGGACTCATTGCAGGTGTAGTAACCAGAACAAAATCTGAGCCATCAGTACATAATCATGGAATGGCAACAGATTTCTCTGATCCCTTTCCTCCCTTAGGGCCTACTGAAAGTTCTTGGTGGCTGGTGGCTGGTGTGTCATTTTCTCCATAGGTTTAATCACTGATAAATTCCCCACACTCCAGTAAATAACCACTTATCCATACTTATGCAAACAAATCTAATTAAACTTAGTGGCTCAGACACACAAAACGACTGGAGAGTAGAAATAGGACAGGAAGGAGGGGCGACAGAGAGTAACGGGTGATTTTAAATGACTAAAATTTATTATAAACATAAAAATACTGGTGAATAAAAAATAATTATGCATTCAGATACAATTAAATAAGATAAAAACTGAAAAATCTCAAATAACATAAGAATACACTTCAAGATTCTAGAAAATCAAGAACTATCCAAACTCAAAAGCAGTGAATAGACAAAAATAATGTAAATCAAGACATGAAATAGAGAAATAGAGAGTGTAAACACAGTACGCAGCTCTTTTCCTGGTTCTCTTTAGAACACCTTTTCCACCCTTTGTCTCTATAGCAGTTCCTTTATGTTTAAAGCTAAGATTAATTTCTTGTAGACAAATGGATTTGTTTTTTACTTTATTAGGCTAATTTCAGTTTTGGATTGGGGAATTGAAGCCATTGGTATTTAAATTTATTATTGAATAATATGTGCTGATAGCAATCATTTTATTTTTTGCTATTAGTGTTCTTTGTCCTGTGTTTTTGTTTCAGTAATTATAACATCCATTTGATTCATGTCTATAGTCTCTTGGCTATGATTAGTCTTCTCTTTAGCTTGAAATACTGTTCTCGTGTTCTCTTTGTTGGACAGAAAATTCTTTTAGCCTGTTTTGATTATATATAATAAAATTCTTCTTCAGTAATGTGTATAGTTTTTGGGGGGTGTAATAATTCTTTTGTTATCCATGAACATTTAGATTTTCAGTATGTCATTTCAACTTATTTTGAACTTAAAGGTTCCCATTAAGAAACCAGTTATTGCTTGAATGTTTTCTTTTACACGACTTGCATAATTTTCTTTTGCAGGTTTTAATAATTATTATTTGATCTGCTTATTTACTATTTTAATTGTAATATGTTATAGAAGTTTGTTTTCTGATCCTGTATAGTTGGTGTTCTACGTGCTTCTTATATTTGTGTTAGTATGTGTTTTCTTACTTTGGAGAAATTTTCCTATATGTTCTTCTTGAAGAGCTGTTATATACCATTGTTCTGATTTTATTTTTCTTTCTCTATGCCTAGAATTAAAGGTTTTATCTATTTATGGTGTCTCACAGTTCTTCCATATTCCTTTGTGTGTGCTTGTGTTTATTTTTCATATTCTTTATTTGTGTGTTCTAATTTCTCCATTTTATCCTCATATCCTGATATTGAAACTTCTATTTGACTCCTTCTATTTGTAAGCCTTTCCTCAGAGTTTTATACTTGGGTTATTGACTTTTGCAGTTCCATGTCAATTTCAGGTTGAATTCTCTTGAATACGTATATTTTTTTTCTTACTGAATTTAATGTTCATATCCTGGGCTGTCTTTGTCTTTCCACTAGGCCATCTGTGTTCGTAATCTTTGGCATCACTAAAAAAATTGCTGCTCCTATTCTCCAAGTGTAGCTTTCTACTTTCTCCAAAGAAATATCCTTTTTGCATTAGAAAGAGATTGATAGAGAAAATCACAAGTGATAAAAATGCAGAAAGCCACTGACGGTGGGAACCCAGGACCAACTTACACATCTACATCACAACCCCTATATCTAAGTCTCAAGGAACAGAATGGGAGTGGGGGAAGTGAAGACTGTTAAAGTCAGAGTAGCAAGATAAGGATTCTGTACCCATAAAATCTCAACAATATTCTAGCCTAACCAAGACTTGAACACTGACAATATGAATTATGAATTGGAGGAAATTTCACAAGCTAGCTCCCTAGCTCCCTAAAAAGTACCAAAGGCAATTAGTTACTGCTGTGAGGGAGTTCTGTCTTCCCTATAAATGAACTCCTTTAATTGGTTATCCACAGTAATTGTTCAGCACTAAAACATGGAAGTTTGAGTAATACTAAAATGACTCAGACGATTGTATTTATATATTTCTATGACACATTTATGTGACTATTTCTAAAAATTAACTATTTATTTCAATTGAGCTGTATTTTTCTTTTTATTGAGTTGATCAAAGGTTTAATATAGTCTGGAAATGGATTCCTAGCAAGGAAAAAATATACAGAATAGATCAAAACAAAGATGGTTCTGGGATGTGGTATGAGATTGAAAACACATTGTCAAGTTAACATGAAGAAAGAGACACAAATTTATAAAATTAGAGATGAAAAGGGAAAGATTACTAAATATATTGAAAAACAATTTAACATTTCCTTTGAAACCATATATTCTAAACCATCTGGTTCACATAATGTTACATTCATGACCAGGATTTTAGGGCTAACTACATTATGTTGATTAAGCAACTGGTTTGCTCTTCCCTGAGAAGGACTTTTTATCTCTCTCAGCATTCCATAGTTGCTTGTAATTATTTGCCAAAGGTTTGGAGCACATGAAATTCTGAGATCTGAGATAGCATGTATATTGCTAATATTTTTTTTTCAGGTCTTGTTTTGTCAACCATATTGTTGACATTTTATGGGTATAGTTTCCTGATATTTTCAGCAGATGCAATCTCACAACAAACTTCTCTTTCCTCTGCCTGTTAACATCTTTCGGTATGATTTTTTCTGATGCCCTCTGTTGCAAAGAGGAGTTACTAATTTGAGTGATAAGAGTTACACTTACCTATGAGTAAAGACAAATATTTAGAATTAAGTTAGACATTATGCTGGTTAAGTGAAGTGATGATTGTAGATTCTCCTCTAAGGTCCATAACTAACTGCCGGAAACATAGTGCTAAGCGTGAAAAAAAAAAATCTTCCCTAGGGAAGAGTCTCAGTTGATCATCTTAAACCAAGTGGTCATCTCTGATATCATTACACATATTATTAACATTCCATGAATTGAACAAGTTAAAGGCTGTATATATGTTGTGTGTGTGTGTGTGTTTGTGTGTGTGTGTATGTGTATACAGTGAAAGAAAAAAAGACCAGAATACCTGTGTTTGTGAGATAACAATGGGGATGTTACAAGAGGGAGAAATGATAAGATTGTATTTTAATTTCAAAATATAAGTGTATAACTTTGTACAAGTCATGCCAATGTTATCCTTCATTCACTCAATAAATAACAGTCCAACTACAGTTGAATCTTGCAGATTAGAGAACATGCAACCTCAGATAAGAGGATACCAAAGAATTAAAGCAATAAGTTAACATTCTACTGCCACAATAGAAAAAGATATAATACAAATAGAATTAAGTAGATATGTGTCTACATATCTAGAGAAGAAATGTATTCAATGAAAAGCTGTACATCAAGCAGGCAGAGAGGAAAAAAAAAGGCAGTGGAGAAGAATGGAAAAAGCAATCTAACGCCTAACGGCATTTTAATGTAAAACATTTTAACGTAAATTCGGGAACAGAAATTCTACGATTTTTCAATAGCATTCTGTCAGACACACCAGGGTTCTCCTATATAAAAAGTAAGTGGGTAGTGACATGGAATTTATTTTGTAGGGTTGAAATTTGAGAGAGTTAAAGACAACTTTCCTGAAGTAGTAGGATCTAGTTGTGGGTTAAAAGTACCAGTTACAGATTGGCTGAGTGAATAAATGGGTGTGAAATTGCCTGCATGCAAAAAAGGCTTCCTGCATTGTTTGGATTTGGATGGGGAATGCTGAGAAATATGAACATTTGTCTTTGGGGAAGTTCACGTGTTTGAGATCATGAAGAGTCTAGTTATCCACGAAGAGATTATTCTGAGAACATTGGGGGACCAGTAATATAGTCTACCCATGATGTGACATGATCTAATTTGTTCAATAAAGAGGACACTTTGGCTGTAGTGTGGAGAACGGATTTGATTTGCAAACACCACTGCAGGCAAAAGCACTCATCGGAATCTATTAGAGAAATTCCAGCCAGAGAGTCTGATGGCATGGACTAAGTACATCAGTGGAAACAGAGAAGAAATGGACCAACGTGAATCATATTTAGGAGACAGCCTTGCCACAGTCTGATAATGGATTCAGTATGGGAGACAGGAAAATGAGGAAGTAGAAGTTCAATGATATACAGTTTCCTGGCCTGAATAAAATGTGTGAATGGCATTGCCACTTTCCCCCAAGGAGGCAACATGCTAATCAAGATAGCAATTTATTTCTTATTTTTCCCATTCAATTTCTTTTCAGGACATAATTCAACAGTTCTAAATTCAGCCTAAGGACATAATACGCAAGTGGTGACTCTACATAGCGGCTTGCCAATGTCTAACTCGCACATTTCTCACACTTTTCTGAAATCATGATATCTGGTAATTGATGCCAAAATAAATTTGCCAGACACTTGGCAGAAAGTCACTGTGAGGAAACTACTAGAGAGATGGGCTGGCAGACATTAGACATGTGTGTTTGCACTTCCTTCCTTTTAATGATTGTAGTTAATAAGAATATATCCACATTTGGAAGTCGTCTTAGATTCACTAACTTTTTAGTCAGAATTATCCAAAGAAACAGAACAAATGCATACAAGGTTACTGTCTCCAAAAATATAATGCATATATATGCATATATGTGAACATATATGTGTGTGTTCATGCACACACATACACAGAGAGAAAGAAAGAATTATTAATTGTTTTTATCAGTATAAAAACAGAAGGACTACTGAACAAATTTCATGAATTAGCCTCTATCAGGTACAAATATGAGAAAGCTGATATGGGATTTAAGTCAAGTCCAAAGGTCTTAAAGAAGGTTTGGTTGTGGAGTAGTGCTGGATGGAGGAGTACTCTGTGTAAATATGACTACTGTGCTGAATTGGAGGACCAAGGGTAAGGATTGCTAATGATGTCCAACAGAAAAATAAAAATGATCTAACTGAAACAGGAAACAGCTACCCTCCTTTCAATTCTATTCAGACGCTCATCAGTTAGAAATATCTCATTCTGATTGGGGATGAGAATCGTTAAACCCATTCCTCAATGAAAGCTACCGTCAAAAGACAAATTAATGTTCACAGAAATCTTTGATGTTTTCCTTTTGGGTATTGTTAAATCTTTGAAACATAAAATCACTCCAAGTCAAGTAGCCAGTGATTGCTTTTATAAATGAATGTACAAAATAAGGCAGAGTAATGAAGGGTCTCTTAGGTAAACTATTTTTTTTAATTAATCCTAAAGGATAGAAAGGAGAAGGTTGAAAATATGTACAGCACAATGGTTGCAAGATGGAATAGCATCATTCTTCCTGGAAGAACGATAGGGCCTTACTGGAATGGATCTTAGGATAAATGCTTCATAATAGAAGTCGGAGGAGTGTTTGAGCTGATGGAAGCTTTGCAGAGAGACCTGATCTGCAGTACTTCACTTTCTAAAGTATGAAATTCAGACAGCCATAACCAAATGAATGAGATGTTTAAGTGTGTGTCATCTGAACTTAAGAGATATTTTACATCTCCAGGGGAAATGTGTTGTGATCTTATTCTTGTCTGTACCCCAGGGAGTGAACAGCTCCCTTACATATCCCTGCCAAGAGTTTTCCTCCCACACTTGACGACCACATAAGCAACACCAGCACATGCAAGTGCCGTATAAATGTTCAGTCCTATGCTTGATAAAGAATGTTAAAGTGCATTCTGAAAGATTTAGATTGATAATCTTAAAGTGAAATCATCTAATTTAAATTTACCTAAAATAATAACACCATGTAACAAAATTATATTAACAAAATGAAAATGCTATGTGTTTTTTATCTTCATATTTAAAGATGTTTTCACAGTTATATTGTTAAATACTGTTACAATGATACTGATAGTTAAAAAAAGATAGAAAAATTATAAAAAAATCCCACATATTCTGTAGGTATAGACACTTAATGAAATAGTTGAGCCAAATAGTATACGTGAATTCATGAGGCTTATGTTTTCTAAATATACAGCTGCACACATATAAAAACACTAATATTTTCATATAAATCTACTTAATTTTTATGATGTCTAAATAGTAAACATATATTATCTTTACAAAGTCAAATTTTAATAAAATCATTTCTTTTTACCCATAGAAACAAACATTCGTAGTTTTATTTGGAGGGACTATAGTGAATCTTAATTTTATTCATTTCACTGAACATTAAACACCAGAAGGTGTTTCTAATACAAAATTTCCAGTATTCCCCATTTCCAAATCAGATGTGTAGAATATTGTAAATAGAATTTTAAAAACTCAGTATGAAACTCTAAAATTTACAGTATATGAATCACAGAGCTCAAGCACTTAAAGCACTTATATTTTTTGTCAGATTACCTTACTTCATTCACATAATAAATTGTTTATGTTCTGAAAACTGTCCTGAGGACACCATTAACATCAATATAATTACATCTAAAAAATGACATGTTAACTTGTCTTTCCCTGCATGCTTGTGAGACTATTGTAGCCATGATTTATTAGAAATAAATCTAAAGTGTGAGGAACAGTATCAGCTACAAATACAGTGCTCCGGGCAAAGATACCTAACAACCTGCCCGATGCATGAGAGAAACTGTCCAAACAGCCTTGGGTTGAACTATGGTTTATAGCACATGAAGGAATAATTATTATAAATACTTATCCTATGATAGAACGCTTTTGGATAAGCCAATATGGGTTTTGCTCAACCTCAAAAAGGAATGAACAATATTTCTATGAAATACACACACACACACACACACACACACACATGCATGTGTGTGTGTAACAATTATCTGTAGACAATCTTTTCAGCATTTTTCTAGAAGGCAATTTTCTAGATTTTTCTTTTCTTTAATTTATTTTTCTAATTATTTGCTTATTTATTTCAAACTGTTTTTTTTTCTTCTACAATGCATCCCTATCACAGTTTCTTTTCTGTCCATTCCTAGAAGCCCATCTCTTACCTCTCTTATACCCTAGATTCACTTCCCCTTTGTTTCCTTGTAATTGGACATTCTTTGTACCACCAGAACCCATGTACTGAAGATTGACATTTGTGATTGTCTGGTCAACTATTTCTTATACCAACCTGAATACAACACACAGTATGATCAAATACAACACAACAGTTTCACTTGGTAAAGAACAGGCCTCCAAGAGACAATGACCAAATACAGTAAAATAAGGTAAAATAAGACAAGGCTCAGAGAGACTGAAGCAGCAATGACATGGCCTACAAGGGTTTGCACGAGGTTCAGTGCTTTTATGTTATGACTGTTGACTTAGTGTTTTCGTGAGACCCCTAAATAGTAGGAGCTAGTGTGTCTCTAATTCTTTATCCTGTTCTTGGGAATCTATTTTTCTATTGGGTTATTTTTAAGTTTAAAAATTGCTTTCAAGTTCCGATCACTGATACATTAATGTTTTATCAATGTTTTTGAAACTTTTTATTTGGCAATTATAATTTCTGATGACTAAATGCTTTATACGTTATTTGGAGAATTGTTCATGGAATAACACAGTGTATTTATAAATATTGGCTTCAATTTAAAGGCTTCCTATGAACTCTATGTTCTTGGTAAGATTACTGGTATCCTTCCCTCAATAGAAAAATGAGTGATTATTAGAATAACTTAAAACTGGTATCTATATCAATGTTATGATGATGCACTCAGAGGAAAACATGCATTGTAATATATAATGAAACAATAGAACATTGTGGAAAATCATAGAGGAATAAAATAAAATCTGATTTTATAAATTAGAGTTGGAAATGCCATTAAATGACTTCGAGAAGATGGTGAGATGTATGTGCAGGAAAAAATAAATAAGTTACTATATAATTGCATTTCACTGAAAGAATATTTGTAAATTTTGTCAATTTAGTAGCAGGTTAAAAATAACTCCATTCTTCTTAACTTTTGCTACATGATTTCATGACATATATGAAATCGAATGTGGAAGATGCAGTCATAGGTGCTAAGGAGGATTTTAAAATATACCCAAGATGGGTATCATACTTTCAATAGCTGTATAATCAAGAATAATATTAATATAAGATCCAGACTGGAGTGTAAAAGATGAAACACTTAAATGTCAGGAGGCTTAGAGAACAAAGAGAGTACTTTTAACTGGAAAGATCAGAAGAGTTTTAATTAGGCTAATTGTATTTCTGCCTGTCTAACAAGGATGATTACCATCCAGACTTTTTACTTTGGGCAACAGGTTCATATTATTCTGGCTTGAAAGAGTGTGTTCTCTGTAAGCCTTGAGATTTAAATACTATATTCCTAGTTGGTGTCATTGTTGGGATGGTTTAGGAGGTGTAGCTTTGAGAAGTTATCACAGGGAGAAGTCTCTAAGAGTTTAAAGCCTCAGTCTAATTTTTGGGATGCCCTCTTTCTGCTTGGGGCTTGTGGTTGAAATGGGAATTTCAACGTATTGCTTCCTCCTCTATACCTCCTGATATTTGTGCCCACCATGATGGACTTGATGTGTTTCACATGGCTGACTTTTTAGAAGGATGTCGGTTTCCTCTGATTTGAAGGCTGCCATAATATATGCAACCTCATTTTATCCTAATTATATATGTTACAAGTCTATTTTAAAACCGTGTTACAGTCTGAGATACTGTGATGTAAAGATCTGAATATATATTTTTAGAGGGCAATAAAGTCAACTGTATCTTGGTTCCCCAGCCGTGTTAATACAGAATGATGAAAATGTCTCTTACTTTGATGCTCTTACTTCTAAAAACTCATTGTCTTTTTCTGATCTTGAAAAAAGAATCTGATCACTACTGATACACAGTCAAAAAACACTTGACCCATTATTCCTCAGAACAGTTACTAAAACAATTACAAAAAAAAGACAAAAAAGTTAGTACATACAAAGGAGGACTTAAATCTCCTAGACTAGGAATCAGAATCAAAATACACAGTCAAAGCCAAGGAGGTATGAATAAGGTGTAGATGCTAGTTAACACATGATCATTAGTCTATTAATTATTACACTATAACATAATTAATATAGATATAGCAAATGTGGGAAACTGAGGATATATGAAATGTGTCTGCTTCACTATGCAATATTTAGAACTTTTGTTGAAAATAAAAGTTACTCCAAAATTTAAAAAAGTAAAGGATATTATTAATATTGATATTTGAAAGGAAGATGAAATGTAATGCGCTTAGTGGACTGTGTGTGAAGCAGGAACTTCATAGCAGAAACTGTCTAGTTTCATCATTCTCATAAATAGCACAGATATTGAATAGTAATTAGCAGCTAATGAAATAAATCTGCATTCAACCAGCCTCTTGCTCCCTGTTTTTAGTATCATTGTCTAAAATGTATCTCTTGCTGGGATCTGTAATGTGTGAACATGGTTTAGCAAATTTATAAAATGTGCAAGTCTTTAGATCACAATTGTCAAAGTTAATAGTTTCAGAGTTTTCCCCTTGATTATAGTACTTGAAAATGTGTTGGAACTTTATCAATTCACAGAATTTAATAATGCTTTAAACTTTCAGATAGAGAGACAAGTCCAATTGCTACATCGTGACAAATGGTTTAGATCCTGAAACTAAAAGTAATTATAGATGCTGACATTTCTCAGGGCTGTTCACAGCTTGTGTGCTCATGGTTGCTTGGTTCATCTAGTGTAATGGGGAAACGTGAATCTTTGTGAAAGAATTTTCTTCTGAACAGTTGGAGACCTCCAGTCCCTGCTTTAGAAGTAGGGAAATATTCGTGTGACTTTCCTGGTCCCACAGAGTGGTAGCTGAGCGTCCAGTTCAGACCGTTTCCTGAGCATTTACAGAATATTACAGTCTTCTATCCCTGTCTTTTCAAGTTCTCTCTCTCCTTTCCTTATGGCACATCAAACCCCCATTGCTAGCACTCAAATGCACCAAGTGAGCTACTAACACCAGCCTTTTGGCCAGCAGTTAGAACATTCTTGCCCATTCTGAATGAATAGCAGGGCAGGACGTGGTTCAAATTTACTCAGTATCCTTGCCTACAGTTTTCAAAACTGTCCTTGTATTCCTCTCCTCATTCTCTTCTGCACTCTCCCTTTTCTTTGCATTAATCCCTAAGAATGCTTCACATTATTTTCAAACTGTTAGTTGTTGATGGTCTCTGTAACTTTAGGATTTTCTGTTATAATCTAGGAACTCGAAAAAGAATGCCTGTGTTTCACACAGTTGCTCTAGAAAAGCATGTGAAGTAAAAGAATAAGAATGAAGAAAAAAGAAAACGTAAGAATTTACTTAATGAAACTCTGTAACAATAATTTATCCATGCAATTAAATGCTTTTCATTGTTTTGACTAGCTAATAAAAATACGTATTATACATGAAAATATCTTAAATGTATATCAAGTCATAGATGTAGCAAATCATCATGGAATTAATAAATTTTACAAAGGAATTCTTAAAAAATGCAATGCATAATACAATTTTATGAATCTCATAGAGACACAAAACTGCAAAAACCCCATGTTCCTTGAGAAGTCTTATTTGTGACTGACAGACATGGCTAAGTATCCCTCAGTAATTCACTATTCCTTCTGACTTTGGACTCATTATTTTCATTTAAGAATTTTATATACTTAAGCATTAACCAAATAGACTGTACAGATTCCCCTGATGTAATAGTAGAACATTACCCACTGATAAAATCAACAAAGTGCTTTACTTTTTATTAACATGCCATGATTTCCATAATACACAGAAATGTTAAAAAGACCCTAGTACTCATGAATTACTAGATGAAGAATAAGCAATAAATATAAAAAACAAACAAAAAGCACACTATCAAATTTAAGCTTATAGATCACTTCTAAATTAGTCATCAAATAAGGAAAAATGTCAAAAGTCATCATTGTCACTAAGGAAATATGACAATCTGTACAATCAACCAAAACTTTAAAGGCCTGTGAAATGACAGGCATGCTACATACTTTATTAATGTATAATATTGACATTATGTGGTGGAGCATGTTTTTAGTCTCAGTACTAAAGAGGCAGAAGCAGATGAATATCTGAGCTCAAGATCAGCCTGCTCTACAGAGTTCAATGACATCAGAGGTGCACAGAGAAATCCTGCTTCAAAAAAAAACAAGCAAACATCCAACCAACAAAACAACCAAACAAACAAACCGAAAACAATATTTATAACTTGATCACTGTATATTACCAATACCATTAAATTAATGAAAATAAGTAAGATTTTAGAACTTTTTTCTCTGCTTTTCCATGTCATCAGCTGCAGATTGTTAAAATATATTCTTTTTCTTTTTTTTACTTTAGCTGATAAACTAGTTGAGATAACCATTTATGTAATTTATGTGTTGGCAAGAAAAAGATACAAGACACACCTGTATTTTCTGATGGTAACTATGGTTATAACAAACATTTATTTTCCTTTCTTGCTTACAAAAATGGACTAAATAACTCTGAAGCTGCTTATGAAAAGACAGAGAAAATTAATACAATGAACTACAACCTTGTATTTGCTCCTGGTCTTAATTTTTATAGACATTATCTTTTCATTTCTTTTTTTCATTTGTTTGTTTGTTTGTTTGTTTGCTTTGTGTTTTGTTTTGTTTTGTTTGGAGACGGGCCTTCTCTGTGTAGCAGCTCTGGCTATCCTGGAACTCTCTTTGTAGAACAGCTGGCTTGGAACTCAGAGATCCACCTGCCTCTGTCTTCTGAGTGCTGAGATTAAAGGCATTTGCCACCACTGTCCGGCAACTTTTTTAAACATGTTACATTGCCTTCAGAAATATATAACTGGATACGTATTTAATAATAATGTAGCATAACATTGAACTCTTCCGTACTATTTTATGTTATTTTATGACTTTGCTCATTTTTATAGCTTTATAATTAATAGTCTTAAATGTTTTATATTTAGAGGTCACAAAAGACAGAAACGAGAGAAGAATGGGTAAAATCACTTTACAGGACAGTTGGATGCAGGCACTTGAAGGGAGATCGGGGAGGAGGCAAGGGAAGATTAATCTTTCTTGCTGTGCTCTTTGACCCCAGTACTGGGAAAGGTTCTGGACCATTTCTGTTGTATTGTAGTCTCCTCTTTCATTTTCTACTCGTTCAAAGGAAATCCTTGGCCTTGTTAAGGTGAAGATAGAGCATCACCGAATGTTGACTGAATGGCTACATTATTTAAGGCTCTATCTAATGTAGTTACATATGAAATGGAAAGTAGGGCCCTTGGAAAGACCATGTTCAGTGACATTGAAATTCTAGGTGTGGTTAATCCTCATCCCAGTTATTATAAGTCATCAGCCTGGCCCAGGCACGAAGTGGTAGTATGAGCTGGTGTCAGTATTTAGGGATCCAGAACTTGTGTCATCTGGAGTCCTGACAAACTGAACACCAGTTAACCCAGGCAGCTAGACACAGAGCTCAAAAAGGAACTAAACAAAGATTCCAGATTCTAAATTATGTCCTGTTACTGGCCATGTTTTGCTGTTAGCATACAAACATGGCATTTATTTTTATGTATTAAAAATAAAAACATTAACATATCTATATTTTCAATCCTATTATACCAGCTGCCAAAGTATTCTCTTAGTTTTCATTAAAATTAGGCTGTTTGGAAGGTGTGCATATGTGTGTTTTTATGATGTCTCAAATCCTTTTCCTCACATAATTTTTGAGAATATTTAATTCAGGATTTCATTACAAATTTACTGAAACTGCCATTATCAAGAAAATCAGTGGCTATTGTGTCGCAAAATCCAATTCCAGAACTGATGCTTTTTGATCAATTAGCCTCATTAACATTATTTGATGCAATAATAGCCTTTGTTTGTTGTTTTTCCCTGGAGGAAACGCTTTACACGACTCACTTGATTTCTTCCTCAGGTCTACACCACTGGCTGTTATTCTTCACGCTTCCAGGAAACGGAAACAATAAGATTTTTAAAAATAAAATATTTTCTTTAATCTTTCCCTTCTGGTTAAACATGGAAATGATTGAAAATACAGCTCAGTCTTTTCCAATTACATCTCAGGTAAAAATACTCATATCACGTTTTGTTATTTTTCTCTTTCCTTTCTTTCTTAGACTGCTGATTATCTACTGTGCTTCACACGCAAGTAGTTGGATAATGGCCTTCCTTAAATCACTACTCAATTTTCCTATAAGCAACTGCAGCAAGTGCACAATGAGAGGGCAAATCCCATTAATCCAGCAAGAGAACAAAGATATCAAGGCAGTGAACGAAGCAAATATTTTGTTTATATAACCGTTTCTAGAGAAAACTCTTGCGATGTAATTAATTTACCAAAAATCTAATCTTAACTGCAGTTCCAACAAATGCTAAAGAGTCTTAGGCGTGAGTTAGAAGTCAGCCTGTGCAGGTAAAGTCTCCAGCTGAGGAATGGGTCTTTGCTGATTTCGCAGAGAACTTTTTATTTGGTATAGACCACATTTTCTCTGCCTCCACTCTGTTGGCTGCTTAGGGCAAACTGATCTTAGGAAATTTTAGAAATAGCTGCAGCCAGTAGTGGATAGCTTGCCTGGCATGCTCAGGGACTGGAGTTTAATGAACAGCAGTGAAAATACATCAATGACAGATAAAAATTAAAACATATGCTAAATGGTCTGATACTTAATCTATGAATAAGTATAATAGAAATTGAACTATCAAAACTATGGCTTTTCATTAAGCTGAAAACACATCCATATTCTAAGGGAAGAACTGTTTCCCAATTAAATCAGGAAACTTCAGATAGTATTATAATGCAAAAATATAACCCAAAGCATACTAGGTTTTGAATTTGAGGGAAATAATTTCAAGATGTTGAGAAGCTAACATGTTGAAATAATGAGAATCAGAACATTATCATTCACTAATCATATTTCTAACTGAAAAAAAAATCTGTCTAATAACATCTCATTAGCATATATGAAATTTGCATAATCTGAAATATTGAATTTGTAAAAGCTAAAACTAACAGTCCTTTTAAAAGAATGTTTTTCAATAATTAATTTATTAAAGTTAACAAAGCACTATGCCATCATATCTCTAATACTTAAATTGGATTTTACTTCAATTTTATGTTGAAATATGAGGCCTTCAAATTGCCTAACATTTAGTTTGCTGAATACAGTTCTAAACTCAATAATTTAGCATTTCAGTACCTGAAATTTTACCTCTTATCTAGGTCAAATATATGTACATTTATTGTATGATTTTTAAAGCAGGTTAATTGTATTGCTCACAATTCCTTCACACTGAATCAATTAAATTAATTCAAGCCTTAGGTTTAGACTGTATATGCATGAGGACACTAAAAAGATACTGAAACCAATAAAACTATCAGCAATTGCCAAATTATCTTCTTACAGTCCTACCACTGGTTTACTCATTCATCAGATAACTCGGTTAGATATTCAAGGGAACTGGCCTGTAAGTATTTCTTGTGATTACCATTTTACATCTCAGTTTTCCTCTTGCATCTTTGTTAGTGAAAGACTCCCGTGGGCGTCTTCCTTCGCGAGAGGCCCCGTGCCCAAAGATCAGTCGAAAACACGCAGCCGGATGCAAACAGCAGGAGGTTTATTGGATACACAGGTACCTGGGGGCGACAAGTCTCTCGGAGGACTTGCGCGCCCGCAGGTTGGGGGTGAGGGGTTTTTATAGGAGAGCAAAAAGCGAGGTTTACAGAAGCAAGATGCAGGGTGGTTACGGGGATTCATTTCATTGGTCAATTTAAATAAGGCTAAGCTGAGTGGCACATTCTTGACCTTTTACCTAAATACCAAGGAGGGGGTTGTCCAGACCCACCTGGATACCAAGGAGGGGGTTGTGCTACCTGTTTTTCTTATCTCTTTCTGCCTTCCCGGCTGGCGACCAGATGTCTGATTGCACAACCCCTGACTTGTGAGAGCCCCGCTTCATACGTGACTCAGGCCTCGCAATCCTCTCTTCATCCCTTGAAGTCTTTGTTCCTACTCATGCCACTCCATAAATCTCCTGTCCTGCAGCCAGATAAGGCTGTCCTTTCCCTAACTTCAAGTATCTTTGCTCAGCATTTCGGAGGTCCTGAATTAAGCCTGTTATTTGTTCAGCACTCCGGAGGCCCTGACTAGGCTTGTTATCTGTTCATCCTTTGCAAAACGTTATAACTGTGGTTAAAGTTAAAATGAGTTGGGGTCCTTCATTAGGAATGGCAGGTTTTGTGCATGGTGCACCACGCTCATTTTAAGTTTGTAAGATTATGTGCTGTTTTCTGTATTTGATTACATAAAATATCATTGAAATAAATTTTAAATAACAATGTAATGCCATAAAATCAACAGCTTTGACATTCTGATTTTCGGTAGTACATCACTACTTAGCATAAATGTACTGAAATATGTTATTTTTGACAGTGAAAGTGAACCTCTCCAAATAGTTGTTGCCCTAAGTAGAAACTAAATTTACAATTTCTTCGATTGAATAATTAGCTTTTTGTGTTTTGTAGTTATTGTCTCTTTTAATATTAAATGAGGCAGCTTTGTTAAATCAAAGTTTTAATACAAAGAGCATAATAACTCCCACTTCCCAATGAACATTTGCCACTAACTAGCTTTACTTTTGTGCTGTGTGAAATGTGAATGTGTGAATGTGCCTTAAACATTTGATTTGAGGGCCTGGAAAGAAGGAAATACATTTGAGTTTGACTCTCCGAGATCCACATTAAGTGAAAACACAATGCGCCTTTATTTGTAACACTGGAAGACTGGAGACAGGATAATCCCTAAGTCCAGGTGGCCAGTTACAGGACTGAGAGACGTATGTAGGTATACACATGTGCACGTACATACATGTGCACACAAAAGTATTTAAAAATGGATATATATATATATATATATATATATATATATAGCCACTTGATTCTTCTTTGTTGACTCAGATATGCTGGAGAATTACATTCATATAGACAATTTAAATTAATAAATGATTTCATAATTACATGCATATAACTGCATAATTGTATATACATCGATATATACATATATGTATACATACACACACTATACACTATGCAGATACATATAAACACAGAGACAAAACATTTTTGTTTATGTATATACAAACTGTAGGAGAGTAGTACTCTTTTCACTGCTCATTCAAGGAATTTGTATGGGCTGTGCATGAGGCAAGCAATAGGAGAAAACAATCAAATTTATTTTATGTAAATTTTACCAGATTCTTGAAACGACATAAGAAAATCCATACTCCAAAGGTGACAAGTCCTAAAGTATTTGGAGTAAGTTGAACAAAGACACAGTTGTGGAAAAGTAACTATTGTGAGGCATGTGCCTCTCAAAAGTTCATGTGAAGAAAATAGACATCTCATATTCATATGCTCAAGTATTTTGAGCTACTGCCTTCAGGGATCAACTAATATTCACAAGGTTATAAGATGGGGTATCCATGATGGCTTATAAAACCTGAAGTGTTCAACATTTTAACACTATGACAACATGCAATGATGGAGGAGGGTTATCTGTCTATTGTGTTATTTTCATTGGTCAATAAAGAGACTGCCTTGGCCCCTTGATAGGACAGAAAATTAGGTAGGCGGAGTAAACAGAACAAAATGCTGGGAAGAGGGCTATGAGCCAGAAGCCATGGAGCCAGCCACCAGGTCAGACATGCTGAATCTTTTCCGGTAAGCCACTACCTCGTGGTGCTACCACGAGATTATTAGAAATGGGTTAATATCAAGATATGAGAGTTAGTCAGTAACTAACTCTCTAGAGATAATGGGCCAGGCAGTGCTTAAATGAATACAATTTGTGTGTTGTTATTTCTGGGACTAAGCTAGCCATGCGGGAGCCGGGCAGGATGAAAAGCAGGCCTGCCCGCAGCCCCTCACTACAATGCAAGACCTGCTGGCCTATAAACTCCAGGCATCATTTCCTATTTCTAGTAGCCCAGAGCTGGGATTACAAGCATGTGTCACTGTACCCAGCGTCTTACAGTGGATTTGGAGCATTGAATTCAAGTCTTCACATTGGCATTGCCAGCATTTTACCAACTGAGTCATTCTATCTCTCTTTTCTCTCTCTCTCTCTCTCTCTCTCTCTCTCTCTCTCTCTCTCTCTCTCTCTCTCTCTCTCCCCCTTACCTCTCTTAATTTCTTCTCCAACAATTTCATTATATAGCTCAGGATGACTTCAAATTTGATTTTCTCCCTCCTCAGCCCTTGTGTTGCTAAAAGTTCTTACGTTTTAAACTTGTATCTTCACAAAGTGAAAAGTTCGTTTTCTTTTTAAAACAGGATGTCTTTACTTACTTCTTTCTGTCCTGTAGCTAGATGTAAAGACCAATTTGTCCTTAAACTCACAGAGATTCACCTGCCTCTTCTTCCTGAATGCTGGAATTAAGAGCACACCACCACACCCAACAGCTTCCAATGCCTTTCTAACAACTTAAATGGTATGCAGGTCTTTTTCCCTTTTCTTCCTTGGCATTTCGCAGGGCTGTTTGACCTCTGGCCCCTGGAGATTCTGCACTAGCACTGGCTTGAGGGTAGCTTAGAAAGAACTTGGCTGTCTTTGTTATGGTATTTCCACCTGTAAACAAGGTTGCAGCTGCAGGCCCTACACGCCTCCCACGCCTGCCTCTCCCCCCCCCCCCAGTTGATTCTGCCTGAGGCGCTGGGAATGTATCAATCTATTCTATTGCTCCTGATGGGAGGGGGCCATGCCCTTTTGAACCCTCTTGCCTCCTGGTATAAATACCCGACTTGAGTTTAATAATGGGGTTTTTTGCTCTTTGGCAAGCTAGCAGGTCTCTTGTGTTTGTCTGTTTAAACCCTTAGGACAGTTCTCGTGGCCCTGGTTCAGGAAAGTGTGCTCCTGGAAGTGCAGAGGCTTACAGCTAGATGTAAAGACCAGTTTGTCCTTAAACTCACAGAGATTCACCTGCCTCTTCTTCCTGAATGCTGGAATTAAGAGCACACCACCACACCCAACAGCTTCCAATGCCTTTCTAACAACTTAAATGGTATGCATTCCTTTTCTCATCATTTACATCATTTCGCACTTAAGTTTTCAATTTTTGTATTTCTCCAAACCTATTTGAAAACTTGCTTTAATTTCAAGTTCCAAACTCTTAACACTCATTTGAAAACATCTATGGATATAAATTGTTTTAATGAATGTAAATCTTCAGTTTGTCTGACTCAACAAAGCGAGTGATGCACAATAACCACAGTTACTCTCTAGAGTTGCTTTAAGGAAAGGGGAACCAGGAGTCAGTAACTCATAGTGACTGTTTCTCAGAACTTTTCAATTCACGTCACATGTCTCTTTCTGTCTATTCTATCCCTAGACAAAGTCATGTGAGACTTAAACATTAATCCATGTAGAAGCAAAGAAAGTCCCAAACGTCCAAAGCATACATTTAATTTCTCTAATATATTTCTTTAAAACAGTGGGTATAGGATGTCCTCGTTCTATAGGACAGGAATAATAATATTTATCACTTGGAAAACTGAACATCCAGCATGGTTTGTGTACTTAGGAAAATTAATAAATTAAGAAAAATGTTTAATAACAAAATTGATGTATTTGTTTTATATTCCAGCATCTGTCCCTCCTCCCTCTTTTCCTCCCATATCTCTCTGCCTCCTCTCTGTCCCCTCATTCACTCCTCCTCCATCTTTATTCAGAAAAGGGCAGCCCTGCCATGGACAACAACGAAACATGCCATAACAAGTTTTAGTAAGACTAAGCACCTCATCTTGTATTTATACATAAGTACACACAATTATACTAAAAAATAGCCATGAATCAGCTACAGCAGTGGACAGGTCCAGAGAGGATATAAGAAGTCATTGAGGAAAGGAGTGAGCCGTGCACGATGCTCCTAACTGACTAGCAGTCAGAGTATTTTTTATTTATACAAAATTCAGTAAGAGGGGATGCACTCATGCTGTTCCAAAACATAAATCATATCATTGTTTGGTTTTGGACATGTGTTTCACTTCCCCTTCCATATCTTTTGGTCATCATTGATAAACCACAAAAGAACAGCTATCTTTTACCATCCTTTTCCCTCAAGTTTAATCATCATCGATAAAGTTATTTTTTACTCCTTAACCCCCAAACCTTAACTTTTACGAATCAAGAGGCCTACGACAACCTGTTCTCAGGCTCTTAGCTTTCATGACTACAAGGACGCAAGACCAAAACGAAATCTCTAAGCCATCCCAGGCAGATTGTCATATGCTAAACAATTTGTCATTAACTCCTAATGGTAAGAGTGTTAAAGACATATCCTCAGGCTAAAGATGACACATTTATTATTCAAATTCCAGCATAATACAATGTTTTCATTTTATATATTTATAAAATTTGTTTATATGTCAATTTCTGAAATTCTTTTGTTCTTTGGTCACATAAAATCACAGTGGCTTTGCATGTGCTAACTTTTCTGAGAAAGGGAGGTCATGACATCCCATTTTTTTTTTTGTATTGCTTTGTTTTGTTTTTCATAGATTGTAGGGGCATCTATTTAGTGTCTAAGTTAGGGTTTCTATTGCTGTGAGGAGACACCATAACCACAACACCTAGTTTTTTTTTTCTTTTTTCTTTTTATACTTTATTGGTAGTAATTGAGCTATACATATTTCCTCGCTACGCTTTCTTCCTCCCCACTCCCCTTCCAATCTCCCCATGCCGATCACACTCCCAATTCAATTGTGAGATCTTGCTTTCTTCTTCCTAGGTAGATCCATGTATTTCTCTTTTAGGGTCTTTGCTGTTGTCTAGGTTCTCTGGGCTTGTGAACTATAGACTGGCTATTCTTTGCTTTATATATAAAAGTCACTTATGAGAGAATACATATCATATTTCTCCTTCTTGGCCTGGGTTACCTCACTCAGTATAGTTTTTTTCTAGTTGTGTCCATTTGCCTACAAATTTCAACATGTAAACATTCCTCGTTTTTCTAATCCGTTCTTCATTTGAGGGGTATCTGGGTTGTTTTCAGGTTCTGGCTATCATGAAGAAAGCTACTATGATACTGATTAAGCAAATTTAATTATGATATGATTGAGTATCATTTAGGTAATGCTTAAGAGTGGTATTTCTGGGTCTTGAGGTAGATTGAGTTCTAATTTTCTGAGAAACTGCCTTATTGATTTCCAAAGTGGCTATACAAGTTTGTAATCCCATCAGCATTGGGAGAGTGTTCCTCTCACTTCACATCCTACTCTCTAGCATAAGTTGTCTTCATTTTTTTTTTTACCTTGGCCATTTTGACAGGTGTAAGATGGTATCTCAGAGATTTTTTGATTTGCAGTCCTCTGATGACTAAGGATGGTGATCATTTCATTAAGTGTCTTTTGGCCATTTGAGATTCTTTGTTAAGAGTTCTCTGTTTAGGTCTGTTTCCCATTTTTATTTGATTATTTATTATTTTGATTTCTAGAATTTCTTGAACTCTTTGTATATTTTGGAGATTAGTCCTCTGTCAAATGTGGGGTTAGTGAAGATTCTTTCCCATTTTGTAGACTGCTGTTTTTTGTTGTTGACCATGTGCCTTGCTTTATAGAAGCTTTTCAGTTCCAGGAGGTCCAATTTATTAATTGTTGCTCTTAGTTTCTGTACTTCTCAAATCATATTTAGAAAGTGGTCTCCTGTGTATTTTCATTCAAAGCTACTTCCCACTTTCTCTTCTGTGAGGTTCAGTGTGGTTGACTTTATGTTGAGGTCTTTGACTTATTCAGACATTGAGTTTTGTTCATGATATAGATATGGTTCGATTTGTGTTCTTCTATATGCAAAAATCCAGTTATGCCAGCATCATTTACTGAAGATCCTTTCTTTTTTTCCTTTTTATAATTTTAACTTCTTTGTCAAGAATCAGGTGATCATAGGTATGTGGGTTGGTATCTGTGTTTTTCATTCAATTCCTTTGGTCCTCCTTTCTCTTTATATGTCAATAGCAAGCAGTTTTCATCACTTTAGCTTTATAGTATAGTTTGAAGACAGAGATGGTATTGCCACCAGAAATTCCTTTATTGCACAGGATTGTTTTTGCTATCCTGTTTTTCCATATTTCCATATAAGGTGAGTATTCTTTTTTTGAGATTGGTGAAGAATTTTGCTGGGACTTTTACAGGTATTGCTTTGAATCTGAATTTTGCTTATTATAAGATTGCCATTTTACCTACACAAGAGCATCCAAGAGAGTGGGAGATCTTTCTATTTTCTGATGTTTTCTTTGATTGCTTTCTTCAAAGATTTAAAAAGTTAAAGTTCTTGTTATACAAGTCTTTTATTTGTTTGGTTAGAATTTCCCTAAGATATTTTATGTTATTTTGGGGGGCTACTATAACTGGTGATGTTTCTCTGATTTCTTTTTCATTCCATTTATCATTTGTATATAGAAGGACTACTAATTTTCTGAGTTAATATTCTATCCTACTTCTTTACTGAAGTTGTTGATCAGTTGTAGGAGTTCCCTGCTACAAATCCTCGGATTGCTTAAGTAAACTATCATATCATCAGCAAATAGTGAAAGTTTGACTTCCTTTTTTTCATATTTATATGCCATTGACCTCATTTGGTTGTCTTATTGCTCTAGCTAGAACTTCAAGTACTATATTTAATACATATGGAGAGAGTGAGCAGCCTTATCTTGTTCCTGATTTTAGTGGCATTTCTTTGAGTTGTTTTCCATTAAAGAATCTCATTCCCTTATGATCTTTTCACATCATTCTTTGCCCATCACTATAAGTAAGTCTCTATGTAGGGCTAAGGTAACTTTGTTGCTATATATGCCATGTAATTGTCTGAATGTATGTATAGTGGGAAGAGACTTATAATCTGGATCCTGGTAAACCCCTGTAGCCCACCGAATCTTGTTGATCTTTTAAAGTTTACTTTGTTTTAATTATCTTGTTCCTGAGTAAGTACAGGGACAGATGTTTCAAGAATATCTCATAGCTTCATAAAGAGTCTTCTGGCTTATTTGTGTGTGTCACTCCAAGGTATAAGGAAGACCTTCTAGTAGATAAGGATATCTCCCTAAAAGCAGGACAGGTAGTATATTCAGGACTTTCACAGGGAAACTTAGAAACAATATTCCTGGAAGAAAATATAAATAATTCATAAGAAAATTTCCATCAATTCAATATCATCAAATTGTACAAATATTACTAGTCCCTCAAATGTGCAACAAAAGAAGTCAAAGCCAAAGATGATGTGGTGGCCATCATGTGACCCCACTTTGCGAACCAAGTATGCTGGCCTTATTACTTTTACCATTCCTATCAGATATGACTGTGTCAAAAGTCTTATATGACCTCCCTCAACATGGTATTATTAAATGAGTTTTATTAAATGTATTTTACAGATCATCATGTTAAACATCAGACCCTATTCATCTACGAGTATTGCCATCAATAAGAAAGAACTCAAATATTGCTTATTTTAAATACTTTATTTAAATCATTAAACTACCATTTTTTCTTAGTATAAGCCTGATTTTAACAATTAAATTATAAACAATGACAAAAGTGTGATATTGGTCATATCTCAAGAGTAAAGAAATTAATGAACATAAATAAATTTGAGAAGAGTTTTTTTCTATTTTTGATCTTAAAAAACTTTTCTCTAAGCATGTTGAAGGCGAATATAATATCTATGTGAAACCTCCCTGAATTTTAAATGTATTTGCTATCCAGAAGTCAAGATTGCCTTGTAAAATCATTTGATTTTAATATTATTTTTATAAAGCTTTGAAAATGTTGAATTTCTCACAGCTTATCTTTGTATTTGTCAAAATTATGTCCAAAAAGTTATTTTTCAGGGAAGTCTCTGGGAGTAATAGCTACAGACAATTCATAACATCTCATTAAAAATAGGTCTCCATGTGGAAAGATAAAAAACATAAATTTACATGAGGTCCCTAGATAATTCAATAGTAGGATCTGAGATTTGGCTGTGAGGTAGATGGCAAGATATTTCTGAAGGGGTCTCAAGCAATAATTCCCCTAAAGAACGAATTTCAATTTCAAATCAGGCATATTGAATGACTGTGAGACCATATTGAAGACATGCTGATCTGGGCATAGTATAAGAAAACATGTCATTTAAAGGTACTTACAAAGATTCTTACTGCCTATTTGATTGTTGCTATAATGCAACTTTTAGAAATATAATTTGGAAACATCATTGAGTCTTGGTTGCAGTATTTGCATACTACCTATCAAAAATAATGACAACTCTTTTAACCATTTAAGGGGTATGCATGGAGGAGACGTATGTCAATTCACTGGATCTTGATCTTATTTCAAGAATAATTTGTTGGCCAAATAATTATGATCATACAATTGAAAACTTATTTAGAACAGTAAAATGTGATGTAATTTAATAACTTATAGAATATTTGAAATATAAATTCTAATTAAATTATGACATTAAAATTTGCTTTTATATAAAAATATATTTTGTATAAGAATACATTGAATGCTAAGAATCAATTTAAAAAATTATTTCTCTATAATAAAAACTGTCAAAATTAGTATTATATATAACTTACTTTCAATCTAATGTCAAAAAATTCTGCTGCTATATATTCTGACATTCAGATGTCAGAATATTATGAAGTTAACCTTCATTTTTAACCCTCATGGATACTTACATTTTCAATTAATTTACATGATAAATTAAAAGATGTGATCTCCAAGTGTGAAGAATGTCTGTACAGGAAGCCAGCAACTTAAATTTACCTGCAATTCATCAAAATATATTATAAGTCTCAAGGTGTAAAAGCAATTAGCATACAATTTGCATCTGCTAGGGACATGCAAGTTGATTTAAGGAACAAATATGTTTACCTACACACTTCTTTAGTAAACAAAGATTTTAATGATGCCAAAAATTAAAGTTTGTAAGTAATGAAAGATGAGCTACTCACCTTGGGATTTTAGGCCACCTAAGGGATTTCTTAGAACATGCTTAGCTCAGGTCCATATTTCCTCTTCAATAATATTCACAACATGACAAGAATATTCAATGTCTGATTAGATTTTGTGCTGAAGCCATGCTGATGATTTATGCTCAGCCGACAGACTGACCAAAGATTCAGGATTTGGGTTTTTGCAATTAAAAGAGTTAAAGTGTAATCATATTAATTGCCCTCTTTCTGTCTTTCCTCCAAAACATTTCAGGTCCCTCCTTACTTTCTTTTAAGTCCTTTTAAGTCCAGTAATAAGATAAAATAATAATTTTATTTATTAGTGCTAAACACACACATATAAACACACACATACAAACACACCCATACAAACACACACACACACACAAACACACACACATACACACACACACAGAGACACCTTACTGAATTTACTTAGCTCTGTGTGTACGTATATGGTACTTGTTGGCTGCTTGGTATTAGATTAGTTAGGGAACTAATCTCTGGTGATTAAATCTCACTCTCTCAGAAATTTTTAATTACCTCTAGTTAATTTGGGGTGTCTGTGATATTGTCCCTTAAAACCATTGTTAATATAAGAAGAGTTACTGTAACACATCTCTGAGATATCAGGACACTGACCTGGCAGTCTAGATGCTAGTTAGATGTTAAATTTTGGTTGAAGAACTTGAATTACTTGGACTAAGGGATTGTTTAAGAAGAGTAGAGGGATATCACAAGATTCTTCATATTATTCCGAGTGTCCATAAGTTAAAGATATTTTAGTGACATATTTATTGAATTTCCCACATAGTATTTATGGACCATGATTGATCATAAGTTACAGAAACTTTGAAAAAAAGAAAACTATATATTAATTTAATTGTATTTCTTACAAGTTAAATCATATGTAGTGCAGTTATAGTGGAAATGTTTATAGTGTGTAATCACTTTCATCAATATTTAATAATGGAGAGTGATAGATTTTGATTTTGGCATTCACTCTTTTTCACCCACAATTGCCAAAGTTTTAAAATTAGGAATCAATTAAATTTTAACTAGAATACAAGTAGAAAACACTATATATTTTTGAGTTCTACATATTTAATGGAATTATACGATATTTGAAATGAACTATAAAAATCAAAAAGTTGGCACTGCTGAGGAGCTCTTCCCAGAGAGCTTCTGCAGCAGGGTCTTGGGTGTTCCACGGGACCCCTCCCTCCCCCCACTGCTGCACGCCCTTTGTCTCCCGGGTCCTGGGAAGACCAGCTAGCCCTGTTGCACTGCTGAGGAGCTCTTCCTAGAGAGTGCTGAGGAGCTCTATCCAGAGAGTGCTGAGAAGTCCTACCCAGAGAGTGCTGAGGAGTTCTATCTAGAAAGTGCTGAGGAGTTTCATCCAGAGTGGAGGAGATGGGCAGGCAACAACGCAAGAATTCCTCCAACAACCTGAAAGGCAACATGACATCTCCAGAATTCAGGGAGCTCGAAACTAGAAGAATTGAACACCCTACTCCAGAAGAAATAGAAGAAATCGACTCTAAGCGGATCTTTATGAAAATAATAGAGGAACTTAAACAGGAGGTGAAAATCTGCAGTAAAGAAATGGAAGATAAGTATAACAAAAAGATTGAGGAAATGAGTAAAGACATGGAAGAGAAATATACCAAAAAGTTTGAAGAAATGAATAAATCCGTAAATGAAATTCTGGGAAACCAAGAAAAAACAATCAAACAGGTAATAGAAACAGTTCAAGATTTGAAAACTGAAATGGAGTCAATGAAGAAATCACAAATCGAGGGCCGGCTGGCTATGGAAAATCTAGGTAAACAAACAGAGACTTCAGAAACAAGCATAACCAACAGAATACAAGAGATAGAAGAAAGAATCTCAGACTCTGAGGACACCATAGAGAAATTAAACACTCTGTCCAAAGAAAACAGCAAATCCAACAAATTCTCATCACAAAACATTCAGGAACTGTGGGACACAATAAAAAAACCAAATCTAAGAATAATAGGAGTAGAAGAAGGAGAAGAATTGCATTTCAAAGGTCCAGAAAATATATTCAACAAAATTATAGAAGAAAACTTTCCCAATCTAAAGAATGATATTCCTATGAAGGTTCAAGAAGCATACAGAATACCGAATAGACTGGATCAGAAAAAAAACATCCCCTTGCCATATAATAATCAAAACACAAAGCATTCAGAATAAAGAAAGGATATTGAGAGCTGCAAAGGAAAAAGGTCAAGTAACTTATAAAGGTAAACCTATCAGACTTACACTAGACTTCTCTATGGAAACCATGAAAGCCAGAAGGTCCTGGATAGAGGTACTGCAGAAACTAAGAGACCATGGATGCAAGCCCAGACTACTTTACCCAGCCAAGCTATTGTTCACTATCAATGGAGAAAACAAAATATTCCAAGATAAAAACAAATTTAAACAATACGTAGCTACTAATCCAGCCTTACAGAGAATATTAGAAGGAAAATCACAACCCAAGGAATCCAACATTCCCAACACTGCCTACAATAACTCAGACATCTAGCGACCCTTCACAAGTACAACTCAAAGAAGGAAAACACATACACTCTACTACCCAAAAAATGACCGGAGTCATCAATCACTGGTCATTAATATCACTTAATATCAATAGACTAAACTCACCTATAAAGAGGCACAGACTTAGAGATTAGATACGAAAACAGGATCCAACATTCTGCTGTTTACAAGAAACACACCTCAACCACAAAGACAGATACCTACTCAGAGTAAAGAGTTGGGAAAAGGTTTTCCAAGCAAATGGACCTAAGAAACAAGCGGGTGTGGCCATTCTAATATCTAACAAAATCGACTTCAAACTAAAATCAATCAAAAGAGATGGAGATGGACATTTCATACTCATAACAGGAACAATTCATCAGGAAGAAGTCTCAATCTTGAATATCTATGCCCCTAATATAAAGGCACCCACATATGTAAAAGAAACTCTTCTAGAACTCAAGGCAGTCATCAAACCACACACACTAATAGTAGGAGACTTCAACACTCCTCTCTCACCAATGGACAGGTCAATCAGACAGAAACCAAACAGAGAAATAAGAGATTTATTGGAGGTACTGAATCAAATGGACTTAACAGACATCTATAGAACACTCCACCCAAATAGGAAAGAATATACCTTCTTCTCTGCAGTTCATGGAACCTTCTCGAAAATTAACCACATACTTGGTAACAAAGCAAACTTCCACAGATACAAAGAAATATTAGTAACCACTGTGTCTTGTGAGATCACCATGGATTAAAATTAGAATTCAACAACAATGGTAGCCCCAGGAAACCAACAAACTCATGGAAGTTGAACAGTCAACTACTAAATCACCCCTGGGTCAAGGAAGAAATAAAGAAAGAAATTAAACTCTTCCTTGAATTTAATGAAAACAAAGACACAACGTATTCAAACCTATGGGACACTATGAAAGCAGTGCTAAGAGGAAAGTTCATAGCAATAGGTGCCCAAATAAAGAAAACGGAGAAAGCACACATTGGAGACTTAACAGCACACTTGAAAGCTCTAGAAAAAAAAGAAGCTGATTTACCCAGGAGGAGTAGAAGACTGGAAATAATCAAACTGAAATCAACAAAATAGAAACACCAAAAACAATCCAAAGAATCAATGAAGCAAAAAGCTTGTTCTTGGAGAAAATCAACAAGATTGACAAACCCCTATCCCAACTAATCAAACGGCAGAGAGAGAACTTGCAAATTAATAGGATCAGAAGCGAAAAGGGGGACATAACCACAGACACAGAGGAAATTCAGAGAATCATTAGATCTTACTACGAAAGTTTATATGCCACAAAGTTAGAAAATGTTAAAGAAATGGACATTTTTTTAGATAAGTACCATATACCAAAGTTGAAGCAAGACCAGGTGAACAATCTAAATACACCAGTTAGTCGTGAAGAATTAGAAGCTGTTATCAAAAATCTCCTACCAAAAAAAGCCCAGGAACAGATGGTTTTAATGCAGCATTCTACCAGAACTTCCAAGAAGAGCTAATACCTATACTCCTTAATGTGTTCCACAATATAGAAACAGAAGAGTCACTGCCAAACTCCTTTTATGAAGCTACAGTCACCCTAATACCAAAACCACACAAAGACACAACCAAGAAAGAGAATTACAGACCAATCTCACTCATGAACATTGGTGATAAAATACTCAATAAAATACTGTCAAACCGAATCCAAGAACACATTAGAAAAATTATCCATTATGATCAAGTAGGCTTCATCCCAGAGATGCAGGGCTGGTTCAACATATGCAAATCTATCAATGTAATCCATCATATAAATAAACTGAAAGAAAAAAACCATATGATCATTTCACTGGATGCTGAAAAAGCATTTGACAAAATTCAACACCCATTTATGATAAAGGTGTTGGAGAGACTGGGGATACAAGGATCATACCTAAATATAATAAAAGCAATATACAGCAAGCCGACAGCTAACAGCAAATTGAATGGAGAGAAACTCAAAGCCTTTCCACTAAAATCACGAACACGACAAGGCTGTCCACTCTCTCCATACCTCTTCAATATAGTGCTTGAAGTTCTAGCAATAGCAATAAGACAACATAAGGAGATCAAGGGGATTCGAATTGGAAAGGATGAAGTTAAACTTTCGTTATTTGCTGACGATATGATAGTGTACATAAGAGACCCAAAAAACTCTACCAAAGAACTCCTACAGCTGATAAACACCTTTGGTAACGTGGCAGGATACAAGATCAACTCCAAAAAATCGGTTGCCCTCCTATACACAAAGGATAAAGAAGCGGAGAGGGAAATTAGAGAAACATCACCTTTCACGAAAGCCACAAATAGCATAAAATATCTTGGGGTTACTCTAACCAAGGAAGTGAAAGACCTATTTGACAAGTACTTTAAGCTATTGAAAAGAGAAATTGAGGAGGATACCAGAAAATGGAAAGACCTCACCTGCTCTTGGATTGGAAGAATCAACATAGTAAAAATGGCAATTCTACCAAAAGCAATCTATAGATTCAATGCAATCCCCATCAATATACCATCAAACTTCTTCACAGACCTTGAGAGAACAATAATCAAGTTTATATGGCAAAACAAAAAACCCAGGATAGCCAAAACAATCTTATACAATCAACGAACTTCTGGAGGCATTACCATCCCTGACTTCAAACTCTATTACAGAGCTCCAGTATTGAAAACAGCTTGGTACTGGCATAAGAACAGAGAAGTCGACCTATGGAATCGAATAGAAGACCCGGATACTAACCATCAAACCTATGAACCCCTAATTTTCGACAAGGGAGCTAAAGGTATACAATGGAAGAAGGAAAGCGTCTTTAACAAATGGTGCTGGCATAACTGGATGTCAACCTGTAGAAGAATGAAAATAGATCCATTTCTATCACCATGCACAATACCCAATTACAAATGGATTAAAGACATCAACATCAGTCTGTCCACTTTGAACCTGATAGAAGAGAAAGTGGGAAGTAGTCTACAAGATATAGGCACAGGAGACCACTTCCTAAGTAGGACCCCAGTAGCACAGACAATAAGAGAAACAATGAATAAATGGGACCTGCTGAAACTGAGAAGCTTCTGTAAAGCAAAGGACACTGTCAGTAAGACAAAAAGGCTGCCTTCTGACTGGGAGAAGATCTTCACCAACCCCTCATCAGACAAAGGTCTGATCTCCAGATCATACAAAGAACTCAAGAAACTAGACACTAAAACTCTAATTAACCCAATTAAAAAATGGGGGTACTGATCTGAACAGAGAATTCAAAACAGATGAACTTCTAATGGCCAGAAGACACTTAAGATCATGCTCAACCTCCTTAGCGATCAGGGAAATGCAAATCAAAACCACTTTGAGATACCATCTTACACCTGTCAGAATAGCTAAAGTCAAAAACACCAATGATAGCCTATGTTGGAGAGGATGTGGAATGAGGGGAACACTCATCCATTGTTGGTGGGAATGCAAACTTGTGCAGCCACTGTGGAAATCAGTGTGGCGGTTTCTCAGGAAACTGGGAGTCATCCTCCCTCAGGACCCAGCAATTCCACTCTTGGGAATATACCCTAGAGATTCCCTAACATACTACAAAAGCATTTGTTCTACTATGTTCATAGCAGCACTATTTGTAATAGCCAGAACCTGGAAACAACGTAGGTGCCCCTCAATAGAAGAATGGTTAAAGAAGGTGTGGAACATATATACATTAGAGTTTTACTCAGCGGTAAAGAACAATGACATCTTGAATTTTGCATGCAAATGGATGGAAATAGAAAACGCTTTACTGAGTGAGGTAAGCCAGACCCAAAAAGAGGAATATGGTATGTACTCACTCTTAAGTGGATTCTAGCCATAGTTAAAGGTCTTTGGGTCTATAATTTGTGATCCTAGAGAAGCTAGATAAGAAGGTGAACCTGAAGAAAATTTATATAGTTATCCTCCTGGATAATAGAACTAGGCAAGATTGCCAAGCAAAGTCGGATACATGGGGGGTGGGGGGCTGGAAGTAAGGGAAGATGGTTAGGGAGAGGGGAGAGGGCAAGAATTGGGAATGGCTTGGGGGAATGGGAGGGGGGGAGGGAGGAAAGATGGTTGTGGGAGCGGGGAAGTTTATATCGCAACTAAGAGAGCCATTCTAGGGTTTGCAAGAGACTTGATTCTTGAGGGGTTCCCAGTAAAAATTAAATTTAAAAAAAAATAAATAAATAAAAATAAAAATAAAGAAAACGAAAAAGAAAACGCTTTACTGAGTCAGGTAAGCCAGACCCAAAAAGAGGAATAAGGTATGTATTCACTCATAAGTGGATTCTAGCCATAATTAAAGGTCTTTGAGCCTATTGTTCGTGATCCTAGAGAAGCTAAATAAGAAGGTGAACCTGAAGAAAATTCAGGTAGTTTTCCTCCTGGAGATTGGAAATAGACAAGAGTTCCAGGTAACCAAGGGTGCATGGGGGATTGGGAGGGTAGTTGGAAGGGGAGGAGGTTAGAGAGAAGGGAGCAGGGGAGGAATGGGAAATGCTAGGGGGACTGAGAGGGGGGAGGGAGGAAGGATAGATATGGGTTCAGGGAAGAATATATCTCAACTATGGAAGTCAGTTTAGGGTTTACTAGAGACTTGACTGTAAATGGGAACCCAGGTCCAAGGAGAGATCCCCAGATTGTTCTCTGGACAGAGGAGAGGGTGCCTGAACTGGCCTTGGCCCAAAACCATACTGATGAATATTTTGATTATCACCATAGATCCTTCATCTGGCAATAGATGTAGATAGAGACGGGGACCCACGTTGGAACACTGGACTTAACTCCCTAGGTCCAACCGAGAAGCAGAATGAAGAAGAACGTGAGCAGGGAGGGCAAGATCAGAGGGAACCTTCATCTGGCGATGGATGGCGATGCAGATGAAGACCCACATTGTAGCACCGGACTGAGCCTCCCAAGGTCCAAAGGAGGAGCAGAAGGAGGAAGAACATGAAAAAGGAAATCAGAACCGCAAGGGGAGCGATCACCCACTGATACAAGGCGACTGATCTAATGAGAGTTCACCAAGGCCAGTTGACTGGGACTGAAGGAGCGCTTGATCCAAGCAGATTCTCTGGAGGAGGCTGGATTCTCTGAATGTGGCTGGCTCAAAGTCTTTCTAAAAAGCCATTGACAATGACTCTGGGACTTGTTTCCTCTGCATATTCTGGATTTTTGGGGATCCAGTCTGATTGGATACTCACCTTCCTGGTCCTGGAGGGAGCGGGGAGGAACTTGAACTACCCACAGGGCAGGAAACCCTGACTGCTCTTAGGGATGGAGAGGGAAGAGGAGAGGGAGTGGGGGAAGTGGGAGGGTGTTGGGAGGAGGGGCGAAAATGGAAACTTCTATATTTTAATAAACTTAAAAAAAATGAAAAAGTTAATTTTATACATTTTGTCACTATCAGTTCATCTATTTCTTTATCACTAATCTATAAATGACATGTCTATAATTTACCTATTCTATACTTAGCTATCATCTATCACATAATATTTCTAATTGTCCATGGCTCTTCTACAAGAAGACTTGCTTTGCATCATTTTATAAATGAACTCAATATAAGAGTGTTATAATTTTATAAACATATTGTGAAGATCATATCCTGCATAAAGAATAGATTTGCTAAAGCTTTAGATTTCATAAAATTGTTAAAATTAGCAATATCTTTTAATCTGTTTCAGAAGTTATCGTGACTCAGAATTTCTCAGAATAATTTAAAACTAATATTATGGGGAGGTTTAAAAAACTATTAACATTTGAAAATTTTAATAATTAGGTAATGAATATTTATTAGAGCTAATAATTAAGAAGAACAACATAATTTACACTTTTCCCTTTAAATATCACAATTTGTTTCTTGCATTTTTCCATCTTAAATTCTCTCTGTGTACTTGATTTTGACTTTGAGCTGCAGATTGAAACCCCTACTTCTTTGATTAACTAAAGTTTGGTTGAAATGACCGCATTCCTATATGGGGATAGTTAGAAAGTATTTTCTTTTCATCATGTGTTTTTCTCTTTCTTTTATCTCTGTGCTCAGACTGAGTTGGCAGTAATAATTCCCAATAGATGTTCTATGTATTTGTTTGCATGCTCCATTTTTTTTACAGTATCCAATTTCTTTTTTATGCATACAGTGTATGCATTGATTTTTCTCCTACCAACCACAACTCACTCGGGTCTATTCTAAGAAAGCATTTTTGAATGCATATTTTCCCCCTGCTGTGGTAATGGAGGTGAGTTTTTGTTCACCACATTGTCATCATCTTCTTTACCGCACTGAAAATTTTAAAATTCTCCCCTGGGTCTAAAAGTTGTTTTAAATTTTGCTTCTAATCATTTTTTATTCTAATTCCCCCCAAACTGCATTATGAAACATATTACTCTTTAATTTTAGGATGCAAACTTTGCTTGTATAAACATACATAAAACACTCACAATTTAGTTTTCAAAGATGACTCAAGACATATTCACTTTAACTAAACAATTATTATCTAATGATTAGACTGTATAAGCAGAAAATGATAAAATCAAATACATTTGATAGTTAAAAACAACAGCAAAAAAATGTTTCCTTAGACATCTATTCTACTACTGCCTGTATTTTACAAATATTTCAGACCTTTTGTGACAGTAATATATATACTGAAAGTCTTCTTTAAATTAATGTGATTTATTGACTCTGGAAGATCTACATAGATGTGTAAGTCAACTGGCTGTAGAACTCTGGAGAAAGAAAGGAATTTTGTTCAGGAATCAAAAGAAAGAAAAGAAAGGTAGTTTTGGATGATCACATGATGTGAAGTGTGGATTAAAGAAGTCAATCAAAATATGATAGAAAGTAATTATTTTAACTACACATATATTATGTTTATCTGTAAAAATTAGAAGTATAAAATTAGTCCTGGCTCAATTGTGCATACTTTATCACAGCTAAGGGATCTCAAGGGAACAGCTTTTTTTGAACAAGTGGATTTGCATAATGTTAAAAAGGGCTGTGGCATTTTAAATGACAGCCTACCAACTGAAGAACGAGAGATTTCATAGATCTGCTTGAGCTTGTGCATTATCCATAGAACATTATAAAGGCATAATTTTAAAACTGACCTAAGATTTTATTGAATCAAAACTGGGAACATTCCTAGAGCATCTATTTCTCAGCTACTTTATAGACAATTCTTAGGCAGTGCATCATATCCAGAACACAAGCTGAAAATTCAATCTCTATAAGAGGAAAGAGTTTTCCTAAAATTAAAATACTCATATCACAATTTATAGAAAATTTCTCCTTCCTTTAAGGATTATCTCAAGATATTTTCCCTGCAATTTCGTATACCAAGAATATCTTTTAAAAAGGAAAAAAAAAATCATGATCATAGAAATGTCAAACCTCCTATTATTCTCCTCCAACCCATGATTGCTCCTATAATGGGCAAGCAAGTAAGTATTTCTTTATTTCACCATAGTCAGCCTTTTCCAGGTTGCTTCCCTGTTGTAAGGAGGCCAACAGTTCATTTCCGACTACTCAGCCTCAAAATAACCTAACAGAAACTGTATTAATTAAATAATTCTCTGGCCTATTAGCTCTAGTTTCTTATTGGCTAGCTCTTACATCTTAATTTAAATCATTTTTATTAATCTGTGTATTGCCACATGGCTGTGGCTTACCGGCAAGGTTCTGGCTCATCTATTCTGATGGCAGAACCATGGTTTCTCCTGTGTCTCTGGCATGGTTACATGGTGTCTCCTGACTCTGCCTTCTTTCTCTCAGCATTCAGTTTAGTTTTCCCCACCTAGCTCTATTCTGCCCTGCTATAGGACCAAAGCATTTCTTTATTAATCAATGATAATCACAACATACAGAAGGGAATTCTACATAACCTCCTATTAAAATGCTTTAAATCATCGAGAATATGATCACCCCTAGAATTATACATTTCTATGAATTCATAGATATATATATATAAATATACTCCATATCTAAACTTTTGTCTTCTCTGACACAGAAATTTGCCATTTTAAAAAACTGACCCCCTCAAAGTTGACCCCAACAGGGAAGAGAAAAAGAATCTCCAAATCTTGAGCATTTTAACAGAGATGGCAGAATTGAGGCTGTTATTGTGTGGAAATATTCTCAATGTTATCTGTTATAAAGGAATTGAAATATGATTTATAATAGAAAGTACCATTATTTTTAGTAAAAGTGATATAATTAAAATTTTTAATGTAAAAATTGGCACATACAGGAATAGAATAATACCTCACACTGGGTAATGGACATATAAATCATTCGGGCAAGTAAAATAACAGCGCTAACTGAAAATAATTTGCCATTTCTATGAAAATGTTAAAAATGCACTTTAAAACTCAGCTGCTTAAATTAAGATACTAGGTAATTACAAGAAGGCTGAAATTCAATTTAAGTAAAAAGAAAAAAATATAAGCAAAAATATGCATGGATTATTACTAAGTAAAAATACATATGTATATGTGTATTAGTTATATGCAAGAAAGGCAGCAAGAAGAATGAAGCAACCATTATCATATTAAAATTTCCTATAAAGAATTATCAAGAAAGAAATGTTAAAATGTGCTTGAAGTTTTCAACTTGGAAGCTGATTGTTGTGTACACGGATAATCATTTTGTAAATTTGTCTTCAAGTAAGCACATATATTTTATAAACTTAAGAGCTTCTTTATATTCTCAAACTTAATGAATTAGTGCCTAAATGAGTCTCTTGTAAGTGATGAAACAGATGAAATTCCCAGCACCAAAATATAAAAATATCTAGTGTTCTAAGTTAACATTATGTCTCTATGATAAAGATAGAACTGTATACCCAAGTGTGTTGTCAAATTAGTTCTTTAGTCAAACTGAGTACACAAAATTTGGGGAAAAAAAAAACAGTGTAAGCAGTTACCTTGATTTGAAGATGTCTTCAATTAATTTTCATAACTAATTCACTTTTTTCATTAGAAGATTGTACTCTGAAATGCATTCATATGCATGTATGTTCACATATTCACTTTTGTTCAGTAAATTTTATCTGACACTCATTTCTGGTTATTAAGAACTTGATAGCTTTATGTGAAAGCAATGTTGCTTTAGTCTGCTCTCCTATTCTGATAAATGCCACAGGCAAAAGTAACTTGGAGTAGAAAGGTGGTAGGTTATTGTTTGTTCATTTGTTATTTTTTCCTTTCCATATTACAACTTACATATCACTGAGGAAAGTCTAGACTGGAACTTAAGGCAGGAACCTAAGGCAGGAATTGAGTAAAGATCACAAAGGAATGTTGCTTATTATCTTGTTTCCCCTAGCACTTCCTTAAAGACATTTGCAAAAGAGCTCAGGTCTTCCTTTGACATACCAGGAAGGCCTCTGTAGGGATTGTACCACCAAAGTCAGCTGAGTCACTCCAAAACAATTAATGGTTGATAAAATAACTCACAGACACAGTATAGACCTATCTGATCTGGTCAATTCATCAGTTGGGGTTTCTTCTTCGCAGGTTTATATCAGTTGGCTTAGTTACATATGACAAATGCTATGGAGTAGCCCATTTATTATGTTGCAGACAATTAGAATAAACAGGCCAGTTGTAGAACGTCTATAGCATATATTATCGTAGAAATATCCAGTATTTATAAAGAAAATCAAAGACTATGTTCAGACTTTAAAGATGTGTTTGGTTAGTTTGTGAGACAAGGAATTTTTATATTAAATTTTTTATTCACATACCACCCACAGTTCCCCTTTCTCTCCCCTCCTCCTGTACCCTCTACTTCCCCTTACCCCACCTTCCATTCATTCCCAGAAAGGATAAGGCCTACCATGGGGGAGTCAAACTGGAACAAGACCAAACCCCTCCCCACTGCATCTAGGCTGAGCAAGGCATCCCACCACAGGGAAAGCACTACAAAAAGGCAAATCATGTACCAGATCCTGATGGCACAATCAGGGGACCCAAAACCAAACCAAGCAACACAACTGTCACCCACATGTAGAAGACCCTCTCCATCCATCCGCCAAATTGCCCATTTTATCTCTCATGTTCTCATCCCCTCTCTTCTACCCCAGTTTACTCAGGAGATCTTATCTATTTTCTATTCCTTGTCAATCCATATGCTTGAGACACATTTTTACAGAGACAAGAATGCCGTCTTACATGCCAGAGAAACAAGGATAACTTTGAACTCCTGGTGCTGGGAATATAGGCACATATCACCACAGCTGATTAATCAGAGCTGAGTATCTCTCTCAGCTCTACTCTGTTCGTAAATTGAGCCACATCTCTGGCTAGTTTATGCATTTACAATATTGTACTTTAAATTGTTATTTTAAAGAACACCATATCTTCTTAATAAAACAAAAACTTAGTGGAAAAATCACTCACTGCTTTGTTTTGGTTTCATCAGCTCAGCAGCTGTCTCATGCATCTTGATATTTGGTGTCTAATATTTACATGAAGAAGACTTGTACTATGATTGGTGCGTGATGTTATGATGAGTATAAGAAAACTGTGAGGCATATATAATGAAAACTGTGCCTAAGAACGCATTCAAAGATTGCTTTCCTGTGTTAGGCAGAATGTGTTGGATATAGTTCAGTTTAGTAGAAAAATAAACTGCACTTCATTTTCATAAGTATTATGTTTAGTTTCCTGAACCCTATGAACTAAGCAGCAAAGAGATTTATTTAGAGGATTAAAATTACATACATGTAAGTGATGTCTTAATAGATATAAATGAAAATACTGGCAAATATTTAGACTTGAGGGTTCATATAGAATTTTAGCAAAGGGTCTTGAAAAACACCAGTTCAGTTGGTAGGTAGATGGCCTCTAGTAACCAGGTGATTTCATTTTTATTCTTAATAGTCTTTTATTCTGAAAAGCCTCTGTTTATATATCTGTCCATGAACATGAGCTATGGCAAAAGCATCTTTGCTGTCTGTGTACACACTCACCTCTTTTCCTTCAGCCCATCTTCAAGCCTGTGTCAGAGCAATATTTTTTCTTTCTGGGCAAAGGTGCCCCTGGGCAAGGATTGTATCTAAGTGATCTTATACTGGGCTGTAACCACTACCACCCCAAGTACCTTCTTCCTTCTTGAATGAAGCTAATGCCATCTGTATATAGAGCTGCATCTCTGGCAGTGAGTGATACATCTATTAGGTCACGTCACATAGCTTGGATGATATGCAGCATCTCCATGGAGACATGGATAGTCTACTTAGGGTTGTCATCTGGCAGCAGAATGGCAGGATTATTGACCAATGGTTTATCAAAAGTCAGTCTGTTCTCATCTAAAAAACATAATAAAGTCTTGATACTGGGTCAGCTGGACCTTAAACATCCACCAGTTGGTGGCAACTCTCAGCAATGTTTCCACAGTATGTGGAGCTGTTACAATGAAGTTTACAAGATTGAAGTGACTTCAATGACATTTATACATGGGGGCAATCTAGAAGCTACAAAATCCAGGGTCTGAGTCACGACTCTCTTTGCAATGATCTTTCTTTCATGGACATAAAGAGGATAAAGGGCTTGTAGATACCAGGGAGAGTCAATGCAGGGGCTTGTCCCAGGACCCTATTTAAGTGTTATATGCACAGTATGTTCCTCAGGCCAGCCAACATGATGTTGCTCCTGGCTATAACAGAGTACAAGAGTTTGGCAATTTCAACTAAACAAGGCATCCAAAGATGGCAATACCCAACAGCTACCAGAAATTATCTAACTTGTTTATTGGTGGTCAGACCTGGAATTTGCAGTGTGACTGTTATGTGAGCCTAGGACAACAGTCTTTTTTTTTTCCTCTTAGTTCATATCCCAAGTAAACTGGGCTGAACAAAGTTGAGCTTTACTTTTAGAAACTCTATAGCCTCTCTGGGATGGAGTTTCTCAAAGGTCTCTGGTGGATCTTAAGCAGGTTTCCTCATCTTTATCTGTCAGTAAAATTCATCTGCTCATAGAAGCAAGCATACCTCAAGGTAGTTGCTATGGAAGAGACTTAAGCTCTACTTGAGCACTTCATTAAGGATGGTGGGAGAGTTTTTGAACCCTTAAGGTAGTCTGGTCCAGATAAGTTGTCCTAATATCCCTAGTTCAAAGTTATCCCATTCAAATATGAAAGTGAGGTGAGTTAATTTTGACAGAGGGATGAAGAAGAATGCATCTTTAAGTCGAATACTTAAAGATGTAAACTTTATGTTCTGGTGTTAATAAACTAAGTACAGGGATTTGAAACAGTTAGGTAAGTGGATTATACCTTCTTCTTCATTTCTCTCAAGTCTTTTACTGTTCTAAGGTCTAGATTTGTAGATGTTTTTGGACAGTCAACAACGGCATATTGCAGGGTGTCTGGCAAGGAATATGTATACATCTTCCAATGAGACAGCTTCCCTGGCTTCTGAACTGATGGGGTACTGCTTTACTTGAATGAACATTGGCCCAGATATTAGTTGTAGTATGAAGAGTAGAACAGACTTTGGCAAGCCAGGATTGTCCTCTACCCTAACTGTAGGAAATTCCTGGATCAGCAACTTTTCCAATTCCTTTCAAGGGAGTGGAATAGATTTTGGAGGAGTAGATATTACTCACTTATTGGGCAAGTAATACGTAAAGCCTTAGCAAGAGCCCCCAGCTGCAAACTAGGATAGTCTTCTGAGACCAATATTGTTACCTGGAGTTTGCTCAAGTGATCCTGCCCTAGTAACACATAGGGACATTAAAGAATAACAATAAAAGAATGAGTGTCAGTTCCTCACCCTAGTTTAACAGGTTAGTCAGTGATATTTGTATCCCTTGGCGTCCCCGGTTACCCTCCTCCCCCTGTGCTTCCAGAGGCTCCTCAAATACTGAATGAGTAGCCCTTGTGTCCTCCAGAAATATTATAGGTTTGCCCATTATGGCAAAGCTCCTGGAGAGCTAGTGCAAAGGAACCTTGGCCTTGCTCATCCTCCATAGCTAGGATTGATTTGGGTTTGAAAAGCATACCTGTTTCAGGCATTGACATTCCTTTTTCTAATTACCCATTTCTTAGCAGGTACATTGGTCCTTTGGTAAAAGTCTCCTCTTTTTATTATGGTATACATAGGTAGGCGGAGTTAAGAGTGGCTGGGGCTTGTAATGCAGCTATGGAACATCCCTTCTTCTTTATTAGAAGATCTTCTTTGTTGCCTCTGCCATCCAACACATTCTGGGCTTTCTCTAATAGTTCTTACTCATTCTTTCCTGAAAACTGACCCATCTTTAGTATCTTTCTATGTCAAGGACATACTGAATAACAAAGGTCAAGCTTTTAAGATTTGCTACGTCTTCTTAGTCTATAGAAGTGTATAACCCATAGGCATCTGGGAGACACTCCAGGAAAGCTAAAGGTGATTCATCTGGGGCCTGTTTCACATGTTACTTTAGAAAGGTTAATCACTCCCATGCTGTTTCATCCCTTTTTTTCAGAAACTGGTGAAAACAGAACCAGACTATAAATAACTCATGGTGAGACCTCCATAGTTATTTGCTGCTTTTCTCAGCACAAAAGTTCACCCTGAAGTCCACAAACTGAAAGCAGTCACAGAGTATTGGAATGTCTTAAGGAACTTCTCTCCTGAGGCAGTCCCCAAGTGCCCCAAGTTCCAGAGTGAAGGTTCAGGTGTAGAATTAGGATGAGTGGTCTGAACTTTGCTTGCATTCCCCAGGAAGTGTAAATCCTAACAATGAGAATAAGACCCCTACCACAATTTGAAATAAATTTGAAACAAGCTTGATTTTTATTGGGGGATTCCCAAGAGTTGGTCAGCAACTGCCTTTAAGTTGTAATAAAGAAAGCAGCCTGAGATTCATCTCTCTGACCCTTTAGAAGGAGTAAAATGATGAGTAGTTTTACAGAGAGGAAATAATGGCGCAATCAGAGATTACAAAATATATTAAAAAAAATTATGTGGCTACCCACCATGTGATTCGGAAGGGATCAGGGAAGGACTGGGAGGTTCAGTGAGGGTAAGGCTGTTCTCAAATAAAAATCAAGGTCATGGATTGGGGAAGGTCAGGTACCAGAAAATAGAGAGCAACTTTACTCACTCAGTAAATAGAAAATTAAATTTAAAAATACAACATAATAGCTCCTGCCTTCAAAATGGAGTCAGATAGGTTCTATTCTGGTAACATTTTTTTGATAACAAAGAAGTTTGAAATCATTTCACAGTACTTTTATTCGTTGAACTAATTCATTTTTTTAAAAAAAAAATTCTTTCTGTTGTATAATAATAATTTATTGCATTTTGATCATTTTTATTGCTAATTCTGAGACATAATCCCTTTGATTGTCATTTACTGTGTGCAAGTCAATACTGAAGAGTAATAAGACTGCAATAAAGAGTCTGTCTTTAATAAGCCCGGTATAATTTTTCATATATTGTTTTCTACATTTTGGTTTGGCAGTCATAAGTATGAGTTGACAATTTACAAAGAAGAAATAAATATATGAGAGAGAGAGAGAGAGAGAGAGAGAGAGAGAGAGAGAGAGAGAGAGAGAGATGGGATTTTGAAACGTCAAAGCACACTTCTAAAGATGTTTTCCTCTAAAAAGTCCATACTCCTAATCCTTCCTAAAGGGTTCTACTTTTTGGTAACTATGCATGCAAGTGCATTCAAATATATGGGTTTTGCAGCCATTCTCATTCAAAACACCATAAACTATAAATTTCTAGAACATTTACAGAAAGAAGTGTTTAATGACTTGAATGTTAAAACTGCTAAAAATCAACATGAAAATCACGAATATTCTTATGTGAGTTGAAGGAAGTTATTGAAACTTCTGAATGATATGCATTTTGCACATACCTGCCAGCCAATTATCAAACTAAATACATTATAGATTTGCTTAGATTATTCTTTTAAATGCATAAAAATCATTAGTGAAATATATTATGTCCTATAAAGCTTAAAATCAGTAAAAATCACAGTAAAAATGCAATCTTGCTATGCTGTTCTACATTTTTCCAAAAGGAAAAGAATGTATCAATATCTTAAAAAAAAAAGCATTGCTCTCTGCCTTTTTTTTTGTATAACTGAGTGCCAATCTTAGGTAGTCATCTTTCTTTAACTGAAATTTAACATGCTTTTGCAAGCGAATTCCTCTGAAACTCTTAAGTTGACTCCTTTAGATGAAACACAGAGAAAATTTTATCTTTTGAAAGCAATATTCCTAGTCAAAAGGTAAAATATCATAGCTAAGATTATGCATAATTAAGTGTGATATTTTTCTGGCATGTATAGTTAGTTGAAAATATAAAGGATAATAAAAATGATACATCAACAAAATTAAGCATAAAAACTACAAGATCATATTAACAGATGTAGAAAAATCATGCAATAAAACACATTCAATATTCAGAATAAAATCTTCCCAAATTTTGATACAAAATGTGTCACATTGCAAGTTATATAATCAAAAAATCAGTACTCTGTTGAACACAACTGAAATTAATGAGAACAGCAGGTAAGCAATTATAGACTCACAATGTTGAACATCTCCTCATACATACATGAAATATTTAAAACCATGTATAATAATATATTGAATACAAATGTTTTGCAGTCATTTGACTTTGAAACCACTTTTGTCATGATTTGCAAATGTATTCTTATATACAATATTTATTTTTTTACTTTCTTGGTATTAGATTTGTACTCGGTTGTTCTTAATCTTAACAAAACATAATTTATGTACTTGTTCTTTTTATGCACTTGCAGTTCAGTAATATATCCATAAATTTATTGCCAATTTTAGGGTCATGAAATTTTGACTTCTTCTGCACATCTGTTATATCGATTAATTGTGTTTTATATTGTATTTTTGTTGCTTAGCTTTTTGAATATATTCATTGAAAAAATTACCTTTTATCCATAAACGGTGTGGGTATCTTTTGTGAACTCAACTACCAATACATATGAGAATTTAATGGTTGACTCTCTTATCTGTTTTGGGTTCAGTTTATCCTTTGACAGTATTATATTACCTAATTCACTGTCACTTTGGAGTGTAATTAAGGATGTGAGGGATGTACAGTTATTATTTTGAAAAGAAATTGCTTTTGATTTTGTATTTGTTTCCATGTGTTTATGCCACGGTGAACATGGGAATGTCAGAGACAACTTGGGGATGTTGATTCCTTCTTTTGCCTTGTGGGTTGGGTCTTAGGTATTGAATTCAAGTCATTCAGTTTTGGTGGCAAATACATTTACCTTCTGCCATCAATTTTTCTTTAGTGTAATCTATTTTTTCTCCTTCCTTCCTTCCTTCTTTATATATTTTTTTTTTTTGGTTTTTTGAGACAGAGTTTCTCTGTAGCTTTGAAACCTATTCTGCAACTAGCTCTGGTAGACCAAGCTGGCCTCGAACTCACAGAGATATTGCTGACTCTGCCTCCCCAGTGCTGGGATTAAAGACGTGCACTACTGCTGCCCAGCAGTAATATAGTTTTAATAATGAGAGCTACTACAAAATTTAAAATGAATTTGAGGTAGGTATGTTAATAAAGGAAAGATTTAGTTTTTATAACAATATGGCGTGGTTCAGTCCATAGCCAGTTTTCACTATTTTATCCCATGAATTTTTTTTTCTTTTATGAAAAGCAGTAACACAATAATGGAATGACATGGGAAAAGATACTGGTAACATCATGGTGGCCAGGAGGCAATTGCATATGTGCGCGTGTGTGTGTGTGTGTGTGTGTGTGTGTGTGTGTGAGTGCGTGCTAGCAAATGCATTCAAAACTGCATGTGTGGAGGTCAAAAGACAATTTTGGGGGGTTGTTTTCTCTTTCTAGTGGGTTCTAGACAAGTAATTCTGTTTATTTGGTTTGTAAGGTAAGACTTTATCTAAAGACTAAAGGTAGGGTGTGAAATAACACCAAACTGAAGACTGAACTATAATGTTATCAAAAGCAATTTACTTATTAATCTTGCAGCTGAAATCTGCAAGCTCTCAAGCCGCTTCTGTAAGTTTCAAACCCTCATTTCAGAAGATTCTTTCAGTTCAAGAACTATCTCAGTGGAGACTGTGATTCCTGACATTCCCTGTCCCTTGTCCTTACACTTCCTTCTCATCCCAGGTCTAAGAATACCTTTACTTTCTTTCTTTTTAAAAGTAATTTTATTAAATTATAAAAGTTTCCATTTCCGCCCCTCCTCCCAACACCCTCCCACTCCCCCCACTCCCTTCTTCCTCCCTCTCAACCCCTAAGAGCAGTCAGGGTTTCCTGCCCTGTGGGAAGTTCAAGTTCCTCCCCCCTCCCTCCAGGTCCAGGAAGGTGAATGTCCAGACAGACTGGATCCGCAAAATCCAGTATATGCAGAGGAAACAAGTCCCAGTGCCATTGTCAATGGCTTTTCAGAAAGACTCCAGGCCAGCCACATTCAGAGAATCCGGCCACATTCAGAGAATCTGGTTGGATTGCGTCCTCCTTCAGTCCCAGTCCAACTGGCCTTGGTAAACTCTCATTAGATCTGTCCTTTACTTTCTTATCTCATGTTATCTCAGTGATTGCCCTTTCTGTGAGCATACTATTCAATGGAACAAACTATTTTATTGTCTTACTTTAAAACTGAGAAACAAATGTATCATTATTAATATGTGATTCTCAGTGTTGGGATATCACTCTATAGAAAATCAGACTGCATCACATAGTGATGGAATTAAGCTAAATGTATGAAATCAATGAGCAAATGTATGAAATCAATTAGAATTCGAAGTTTAGAAACCTTCACTCAGTTTGTAGGCAATACCACCATAATCCATATAGTTTTTCTTTTCCTTCTGGTCTAAGATAAAATTTATTTCCCTTTTCACACTCTTTTTAGAAGTATGTTATTATTATCTTTAAGATTTATTTTGCTTTTTAAATTATGCATGTTTGTTTGTTTGTATTTGGAGACCTGAACACAACATGGGATGGGATGTCAGATGTCAGGAGCTGTTCACCTTGTTTTCTAAGTCCTACACAGAGATAACTGAGAAGTTGAGACTGGGTAGAGAGCACCAGAGGTACTGTGTTTGCCTCCCCAGGACTGAGTTTATAAGTTTGCACCACGTGGTCACATTGGCCATGTGACTCGTTTTCTTTTCTTTAAACATGGTTTCTGTGGATTTCTAACTCGATGGTCTTGCAAAGAAGGCACATTATTAATGGAGATACTGTAAAATTATTCTTTTTCAAGTAATGTAACTTTAGAAGACATTGAGATAGAGGCATACTAAAAATCTGAAAGTACTGACGTTTAGTAGTTAGCAGCATGCCATAAGTGCCTTTGCTTCCATTTTGTATGTTAAAAATTATAATTAAATTTAATAAATTTAATATTTTCGGGATTAAATAGCTATCTAGCATTTTAATCATTTTTGTTCAGTGGTGCGAGAGAATTGTCTGTAATCTGTCAATCATATTTTAAATAAATGCTGATTGGCCAGGCAGGAAGTATAGGTGGGAAAACCAGAGAGGTGATGCAATGAGAACAGGAGAATTCTGGGAAGCAGGAAGCTCCCTTGGCAGTCCAGCCCAGATCACCAAAGAAGCATCAAGTGACCTGCCGAGCTAGAAGCTGAGCTAGAAAAGATACTGTGCCATATGGCTCATGTAGATAAGGCTAATAGGGTAATATTTGTTATAAGAGTTAGTTAAGTAGCCAAAGCTAAGGGCCAATCAGTTTTATAGCTTATGGAGTCCTCTGTGTGATTTCTTTTTTGGGGCATGCCAGCTGTGGGGTATCATGTGGGATATAAACCCAAACAAGCAGGCCCCCTCATGTTACAGTTCAGGTCACAATGTGTTATGGCTTCTAACAGAACAAAATGAAGGCCATACTTATTTGGTTGCACATTTCAGACACCTTCTTGTAAGTTGTTTTTTTTTTTGTGTGTGGGGGATTTATTTGTGTTATTGTACCTTCTGTTAACAACTAATCATAGTTTGCCTTTCTTTGAACTGGTGGCTTTTCTGCATTAATTGTTGACACCAAGTTTCTGAGAATCACAAAATGAAAACATAATAATAATTATGTGTTCCTGTAATTATAGCAAAGAAACCCCTTCCAGCAGGCACGTCAAACAAATTTCTGTGAGAACACTGAACTCTGCCATGACCACAGTGATTCATATTTTCTCGTTAGCATTTTCCTTCTTTTCTGATGCCAAAACCTTCACCAAATAGACTATAGAACATTTTTCCTAAGGGTTACTTACATTGCATAACTACCATGGGTCATTGGACGACAGCATTTTTTCTAAAGGCTGCTAAAAAGGTCTTTGTTTAATGGCAAACAGCTTTTACTAACTTCCCAGGATTCCAGAAAGGCTAATCAGCAGTTCTAGTCAGCGGCACATTTATTACCCCGTGACGTGCTGGAGACAGCTGGTTACAAATAGAACTGCCTCTAGAAAAACGCTGTGCCAGTGCTTTATAACAAAGTGCACCAATTAGATGCATTCATTAGGACAAACTGCTTGTCTTCTTCCATCGTGGTGCTTTAAAAAAACACAATATACTTTTGAGTGCACCCTTCTCCATTATCATTAATCAAACAAAGCGCATCACAAAATATTGAGGTGAAAACAATATATTCATACTGACTATTTCCTTAGTGACAGCCAGGCTTGTAAACACTTATATATAGACTAAATAGTGATATGATAAAGGACAAATCTTTCTCTTCTAAGGGAACCGTATATCTCTGAAGACTAGTATCACAATAAGTGACTTGACAATTCTGTTTCATAATAGCTTCTATTAGAAATAAATGTTAATAACTTCACACATATATGCTTAATTTTCTATTTTGCCATAGCAACTTAACATCTGTCTATAATCTTTTAGATTGGTATTAATATAGTTAAGAGATTATGAAGTAAAAATTTGGAATTATACGATGTCATGTGAACAAGAATTAGGTGGAGGGAAACCAGATTATTATACAACATAGACTGGAAGAGAAGAAAATGGATCAGACTGTTTTCTCTGATGACAACATTATTTCTCAGTTTTCTACTTAAACACGGAGGCACTCAGTATCTGCCAATACAAAGTTCTTCTCTACAATGGGTGTAATTTGCATTAGGTCCTAATCTGAATTGTAACTATTCGTCTATCTCCTTGAATGAAGAAGTAATATGCATGATATTAGTCTTGTCCACTCACTTTTTTTTATTTATAATTTGTATAGTTTATACTTTCACGCACTGATGAAAAATTGAAACACTCAGCACTCATAATTACTTTTTATGAGTGACCACAAACTGAAGAAGAGACCAATGCGAAAGAATGTAAGCTCATATATTCAGAGTAATAATCTGATTTTAATCATATAATCAAAATAATATACTAATTAATAAAAAATCATCTATAAATGATTATAAAAATCTACTATCAAATATATTATAACATTTATTTGTTTCACTCACCTTTCTGCTTGATACACAAAATGTAGTCATTCATTAAAGCCCATCATCACATGTCTGAGTTAAAAGTTTAAATCAGAGAAGAAGGTATATTCTTTCCTATTTGGGTGGAGTGTTCTATAGATGTCTGTTAAGTCCATTTGATTCAATACCTCCAATAAATCTCTTAATTCTCTGTTAGGTTTCTGTCTGATTGACCTGTCCATTGGTGAGAGAGGAGTGTTGAAGTCTCCTACTATTAGCGTGTGTGGTTTGATGACTGCCTTGAATTCTAGAAGAGTTTCTTTTACATATGTGGGTGCCTTTATAATAGGGGCATAGATATTCAGGATTGAGACTTCTTCCTGATGAGTTGTTCCTGTTATGAGTATGAAATGTCCATCTCCATCTCTTCTGATTGATTTTAGTTTGAAGTCGATTTTGTTAGATATTAGAATGGCCATACCCGCTTGTTTCTTAGGTCCATTTGCTTGGAAAACCTTTTCCCAACCCTTTACTCTGAGTAGGTGTCTGTCTTTGTGGTTGAGGTGTGTTTCTTGTAAACAGCAGAATGTTGGATCCTGTTTTCATATCCAATCTTTAAGTCTGTGCCTCATTATAGGTGAATTGAGTCCATTGATATTAAGAGATATTAATGACCAGTGGTTGTTGACTCCGGTCATTTTCTTTTTGGGTAGTAGAGTGTATGTGTTTTCCTTCTTTGATTTGTGCTAGTGAAGGGTCGTTAGATGTCTGAGTTATTGTAGGCAGTGTTGGGAATGTTGAAATCCTTGGGATGTAATTTTCCTTCTAATATTCTCTGTAAGGCTGGATTAGTAGTTACGTATTGTTTAAATTTGTTTTTATCCTGGAATATTTTGTTTTCTCCGTTGATATTGAACGAAAGCTTGGCTGGGTAGAGTAGTCTGGGCTTGCATCCATGGTCCCTTAATTTCTGCAGTACCTCTATCCAGGACCTTCTGGCTTTCATGGTTTCCATAGAGAAGTTTGGTGTAAGTCTGATAGGTTTACCTTTATAAGTTACTTGACCTTTTTCCTTTGCAGCTCTTAATATCCTTTCTTTAATCTGAATGCTTTGTGTTTTGATTATTATATGGCAAGGGGATATTTTTTCTGATCCAGTCTATTCGGTGTCCTGTATGCTTCTTGCACCTTCATAGAAATATCATTCTTTAGGATGGGAAAGTTTTCTTCTATAATTTTGTTGAATATATTTTCTGGACCTTTGATCTGCAATTCTTTTCCTTCTTCTACTATTATTATTCTTAGATTTGGTTTTTTTATTATGTCCCATATTTCCTGAATGTTTTGTGATGAGAATTTGTTGGATTTGCTGTTTTCTTTGGTCAGGGTGTTTATTTTCTCTATGGTGTCTTCATAATCTGAGATTCGTTCTTCTATCTCTTGTATTCTATTGGTTATGCTTGTTCCTGAAGTCTCTGTTTGTTTACCTAGATTTTCCATATCCAGCCAGCCCTCGCTTTGTGTTTTCTTCACTGCCTCCATTTCAATTTTCAATTCTTGAACTGATTCCATAACCTGTTTGATTGTTTTTTCTTGGTTTCCCAGGGTATTGTTGACGAATTTACTCATTTCTTCAAACTTTTTGTTATATTTCTCTTCAACACTCCTCTCTCACCAATGGACAGGTCAATCAGACAGAAACCTAACAGAGAAATAAGAGAATTAATGGAGTTATTGAATCAAATGGACTTAACACACATCTCTAGAAAATTCCACCCAAATAGGAAAGAATATACCTTCTTCTCTGCAGTTCATGAAACCTTCTCGAAAATTGACCACATACTCGGTGACAAAGCAAACTTCCACAGATACAAAAAAATATTAGTAACCACCTGTGTCTTGTCAGATCACCATGGAATAAATTAGAATTCAACAACAATGCTACCCCCAGGAAGTCAACAAACTTATGGAAGTTGAACAGTCAACTACTAAATCACCCCTGGGTCAAGGAAGAAATTAAGAAAGAAATTAAAGTCTTCCTTGAATTTAATGAAATCAACAAAATAGAAACACAGAAAACAATCCAAAGAATCAATTAATCAAAATGCTGGTTCTTGGAGAAAATCAACAAGATTGACAAACCCCTATCCAAACTAATTAAACGGCAAAGAGAGAACATGCAAATTGATAGGATCAGAAATGAAAAGAGGGACATAACCACAGATAGAGGAAATTCAGAGAATCATTAGATCTTACTATGAAAGTTTATATGCCACAAAGTTGGAAAATGTAAAAGAAATGGACATTTTTTTAGATAAGTACCATATACCAAAGTTGAACCAAGACCAGGTGAACAATCTAAATAGACCTGTTAGTCGTGAAGAATTAGAAGCTGTTATCAGAAATCTCCCTACCAAAAAAAGCCCAGGACCAGATGTTTTCAATGCAGAATTCTACTAGAAGTTCCAAGAAGAGCTAATACCTATACTCCTTAATGTATTCCACAATATAGAAACAGAAGAGTCATTGCCAAATTCCTTTTATGAAGCTACAGTCACCCTAATACCAAAACCACACAAAGACACAACCAAGAAAGAGAATTACAGACCAATCTCACTCATGAACATCAACGCGAAAATTCTCAATTAAATCCTGCCAAACCGAATACAGGAACACATTAGAAAAATTATCCATTGTGATCAAGTAGGCTTCATCCCAGAGATGCAGGGCTGGTTCAGCATATGCAAATCTATCAATGTAATCCATCATATAAATAAACTGAAAGAAAAAAACCTTATGATCATTTCACTGGATGCTGAAAAAGCATTTGACAAAATTCAACACCCATTTATGATAAAGGTGTTGGAGAGACTGGGGATACAAGGATCATACCTAAATATAATAAAAGCAATATACAGCAAGCCGACAGCTAACATCAAATTGAATGGAGAGAAACTCAAAGCCTTTCCACTAAAATCAGGAACGCGACAAGGCTGTCCACTCTCTCCATACCTCTTCAATATAGTGCTTGAAGTTCTAGCAATAGCAATAAGACAACATAAGGAGATCAAGGGGATTCGAATTGGAAAGGAAGAAGTTAAACTTTCGTTATTTGCTGACGATATGATAGTGTACATAAGTGACCCCAAAAACTCTACCAAAGAACTCCTACAGCTGATAAACACCTTTAGTAATGTGGCAGGATACAAGATCAACTCCAAAATATCAGTGGCCCTCCTATACACAAAGGATAAAGAAGCAGAGAGGGAAATCAGAGAAACATCACCTTTCATGATAGCCATAAATAGCATAAAATATCTTGGGGTAACTCTAACCAAGGAAGTGAAAGACCTATTTGTCAAGAACTTTAAGTCTTTGAAGAAAGAAATTGAGGAGGATACCAGAAAATGGAAAGACCTCCCCTGCTCTTGGATTGGGAGAATCAACATAGTAAAAATGGCAATTCTACCAAAAGTAATCTATAGATTCAATGCAATCCCCATCAAAATCCCATCATACTTCTTCACAGACCTTGAGAGAACAATAATCAAGTATATATGGCAAAACAAAAAACCCAGGATAGCCAAAACAATCTTATACAGTACAAGAACTTCAGGAGGCATTACCATCCCTTACTTCAAATTCTATTACAGAGCTACAGTATTGAAAACAGCTTGGTATTGGCATAAGAACAGAGAAATCGACCTATGGAATCGAATAGAAGACCCAGATATTAACCCACAAACCTATGAGCACCTAATTTTTGACAAGGGAGCTAAAGGTATACAATGGAAGAAGGAAAGCGTCTTTAACAAATGGTGCTGGCATAACTGGATGTCAACCTGTAGAAGGATGAAAGTAGATCCATACCTATCACCATGCACAAAACTCAGGTCCAAATGGATTAAAGACATCAACATTAATCCGTCCACTTTGAACCTGATAGAAGAGAAAGTGGGAAGTAGTCTACAAGATATAGGCACAGGAGGACTCTTCCTAAGTAGGACCCCAGTAGCACAGACAACAAAAGATACAATGAATAAATGGGATCTACTGAAACTGAGAAGCTTCTGTAAAGCAAAGGACACTGTCAGTAAGACAAAAAGGCTGCCTTCTGACTGGGAGAAGATCTTCACCAGCCCCTCATCAGACAAAGGTCTGATCTCCAGAATATACAAAGAACTCAAGAAACTAGACACTAAAACTCTAATTAACCCAATTAAAAAATGGGGTACTGAACTGAACAGAGAATTCACAACAGATGAACTTCGAATGGCCAGAAGACACTTAAGGTCATGCTCAACCTCCTTAGCGATCAGAGAAATGCAAATCAAAACCACTATGAGATACCATTTTACACCGGTCAGATTAGCTAAAGTCAAAAACACCAATGATAGCCTATGCTGGAGAGGATGTGGGGTGAGGGGAACACTCATCCATTGTTGGTGGGAATGCAAGCTTGTGCAGCCACTGTGGAAATCAGTGTGGCGGTTTCTCAGGACACTGGGAGTCAATCTCCCTCAGAACCCAGCAATTCCACTCTTGGGTATATACCCTAGAGATTCCCTAACATACTACAAAAGCATTTGTTCACCTATATTCATAGCAGTACTATTTGTAATAGCCAGAACCTAGAAACAACCTAGGTGCCCCTCAATAGAAGAATGGTTAAAAAAGGTGTGGCACATATATACATTAGAGTTTTACTCAGCGGTAAAAATCAATGACATCTTGAATTTTGCATGCAAATGGATGGAAATAGAAAACACTTTACTGAGTGAGGTAAGGCAGACCCAAAAAGAGGAACACGGTATGTATTCACTCATAAGTGGATTCTAACCATAATTAAAGGTCTTTGAGCCTATTATTCGTGATCCTAGAGAAGCTAAATAAGAAGATGAACCTGATGAAGATTATTTAGCTATCCGCCAGGAGGTAGGAAATAGACAAAAGTCCCAGGTAACCTCGGGTGCATGGGGGGGGGGGGTGGGAGGATTGTTGGAAGGGGAGACAGTTAGAGAGAAGGGAGTAGGGGAGGAATGGGGAATGCTCGGTGGACCAGGATTGGGGGGAGGGAGGAAGGATGAATATGGGATCAGGGAAGAATGTATTTCAACTAAGGGTGTCATTTTAGGGTTTACAGGAGACTTGATTATATATGGGATCCCAGGTCCAAGGACAGATCCCCAAATTGCTCTCTGGACAGAGGAGAGGGTGCCTGAACCGGCCTCGGCCCATAACCATACTGATGAATATTTTTGCTTATCACCATAGATCCTTCATTTGGCGATGGATGGCGATACAGACAGAGACCCACATTGGAGCATCGGACTGAGCCCCCCAAGGTCCAAATGAGGAGCAGAAGGACGAAGAAAATGAAAAAGGAAATAAGGACTGCAAGGATGCTATTGCCCACTGATACAAGGGGATGGATCTAGTGAGAGTTTACCAAGGCCAGTTGGACTGGGACTGAACAAGCACGTGATCCAACCAGATTCTCTGAATGTGGCCGGATTCTCTGAATGTGACTGGCCTGGAGTCTTTCTGAAAAGTCATTGACAATGGCACTGGGACTTGTTTCCTCTGCATATACTGGATTTTGGGGATCCAGTCTGTTTGGATACTCACCTTCCTGGACCTGGAGGGAGGGGGGAGGAACTTGAACTTCCCACAGGGCAGGAAACCCTGACTGCCCTTAGGGACGAAGAGGGAGGAGGAGAGGGAGTGGGGGGAGTGGGAGGGTGTTGGGAAGAGGGGTGTAAATGGAATCTTTTATAATTTAATAAAATTACTTTCAAAAAAAACAAAAAAAAAGAAAGATAAAGAAAATCAGGACTGCGAGGGATGTGATCACCCACTGATACAAGGGGACTGATCTAATGAGAGTTTACCAAGGCCAGTTGGACTGGGATTGAAGGAGGACGCGATCTAACCAGATTCTCTGAATGTGGCTGGCCTGGAGTCTTTCTGAAAAGCCATTGACAATGACATTGGGACTTGTTTCCTCTGCATATACTGCATTTTGCGGATCCAGTCTGTCTGGACACTCACCTTCCTGGTCCTTTAGGGAGAGGGGAGAAACTTGAACTTCCCACAGGGCAGGAAACCCTGACTGCTCTTAGGGATGGAGAGGGAGGAGGAGAGGGAGTGGGGGGAGTGGGAGGGTGTTAGGAGGAGGGGCGGAAATGGAAACTTTTATAATTTAATAAAATTACTTTCTAAAAAAAAAGTTTAAATCAAAAATAATATTTATAAATTTTCATGGCATAAAAATGCAGAAATCACGTAAGCAATATCAAAGATTTTATTGGAGACTTTAGCATTTTATATGAAATGATATACAGATTTATAATATGTATATTGATAAATATATGTGTTTCAAATATTAAAATCTATTTTAAAAAAATCTACTGTACTCATACAAGAATCATGAATGTGATCTATCATTGAAGATGTCTTTATCCAAAAGAGTGTGGTGCTTTGTATTTCTTTGTTATTTTCTCACATGATGTACATTTTATTTACCTGTTTACTAAATAAACTATCACAATGGTACATTAACAAATTCTATAGTTGTGTTTGTAAGTTATTATGGATGTGCACATGTGATCAAGTATAAGTGAAAATATGTTATCAATAAGTAAGGATTTGAATGTTGAAAAATTAAAAGTATTTTTAGGATTTCAATGTTTTTAAATTGCTAAATGTTTATTCATTCATACACTTATTTATTCCAGATAATGTTCTTCCATATGCTATATATGTCGAGTTGACTTTGAGCTAATGATCCTCTTGTACCCACTTTCAGAGGGCTTTGATTTTAGACATACACCACCAGGCTTGGCAGTGTTGCTCACAATTATTATATACATATTAATTACTGCATAGTAAAGCCAATAAAAGAGAAATGGTTAATTATCTTCCATATATTTTCTTATTATAGTACAAAATAGGATTAGACTTTAAATTTTATGCAATTCAAAAGTATTTACATATTGACATATTGGTTAATTACATAATGTTCTTTATGTTTTTAATTGATGAAAGTTGAATAATTTTCTATGGAATAAAATGCTAATATATGAGAAAATAGTATAAAAATGACTAGTGAGCTATTAGGTATCTTTAACTTTAATAGCTTGGAGAAAATATTGAAATGAAGATTAATATATAATTGCTGTCACTGGTCACAATGATATTCAAATAGATAGCCAAACATCAATTTGATATCCTCTTATTTTTTTTAAATTTATTTTTATGCTTAGTGTTATGTTATTGTTATATGGTCATTTGAATAACCTCTGCGAAGTGTTGCATCATTATTTTATGATTGTTTTAACCATCTGATTCAGTACTAATTAAGCTTATTTCTCATTTATATATACAAGCATGAGTTGTACAAAAGTCTTCACAAATGCCATGCCTAAAATGTGTGTGTTGGGGTGGGGGTTGATGTCATAAAACAATGTATTCTTCAGTCCTTTATAGTAAGCATTTGGGTGGAATATGTCAAAGGTAAGGGAATCCATTTTCATTCCCTATCAATCAGAAGCCAAAAATAAATTACTAGTTTTATCTGGCCTTAAATCAACCTGCTTCTGTGTATATCCAATGGCAACTTCCCAGTTGTCCCAGGTGACATAAAAAACATTGACCCTCACAGAGAAGGGGTTGTAGGGTAAAAAGCCACGGCTGATTGATAACACAACTCCCGGTAGAAAGTCTAAGATAGCAGTTCTGACATTTTATGCAAAGACAAATTTAGAAGATGAATGTTTCTTATAAAGAATAAAGAGGTTTTAATATAGACACTGCAACAGAAAAATGAATAAATGCATACTACAAACAAACTATGGATCAATAAAAGAGAAATATGAATTTGTTAGAGCAGAAATTCCATTAAGGTGCGTTGGTGTCAAAATTAAGAAAACCGGAAATTTGTATCTTAAAAAATTTCATATCATAGAAACTTTCATTGATAAATGTCTCTAACGTCATTAACAGAAATGTGTAACTGATACTTGTGATTTCTGCCTTGGTGCGGTTCAGGGATTCTCTGTGAATTTCATCGATGCAATAATGCTATGGTCTTCTTGAACAGAGTTACATACCCCTGCTGCTTCCATTGTGGATAGAGGGAGCTCCATACTTATTTTTTTCTCCTCCATATTTACATGGAGTGTGTGTGTGTGTGTGTGTGTGTATCTATACTGAAAGCAAAACTAAATATAAATTTAAAGTTTAAATAAAATCCATCCCATGACATTATGAGATATGGAACCTACCAAGTACTGTTAAGTTCATTTTTCTCTGCACCTAGTGCTGGACACATGGCCTACGTTCATAGTAGTTAGTTGTCCCAGTGAGATTCCCCTGGAGAAAATCAATTTTCCTTTGCAAGTGCTGACCAATTGGAGATAACTTCAGGATCAGAGATGGGGGCAGGTGTCCAGTTCTCCTAGCTCTAGGACCCCATCTAGTGCATTCCTGTGCAGGTCCTGAGTAACCTTCCTCAGTCTGCCAGTTCATATACTGGGTGTTTACTAAAAATACGTATCTTTCCAATTTCTATCTAAATTTTGTTCAAGTTAAATCCAGAACTCGGAAATATGATATATAATATTAACAAGAGAAATACCTTTACTACTGTTAGACGTTCTTATTTTTAACCCCATGTCTTCCTGAAAATCCTCAGTGTAGTCTTAACTATTTATAACAATATTGTATATAATCTTTATCTCCTCGAATAATCACTTCCAACACTGTTTATTTCTTTAAAGCACAGACTGTTTAGATTTTTTTCCTTTCTCTTATCATCATATGTAGATCGTCACCACTTCACAGCAGACCTAAGGTACAAAGCATCTTCATAATCTGTCTTAACTACCATCGTCTAATCTGCCAGTGTCACTAAACCCTGCTGTCCAGTCACTTTTAACTGCTCCCTGGCTCACAAAACATCACAGCCAATCCCTTGATACACTTGTGCTTCTCTTGACTTTTTTTTCTAAAATGAATTGTTCCAGGTTTTGTTACAAAATAACAAAATAAAACAAAAACAAACAAAACACAACTTTCCAGCCCTAAACCTAATTTGTTTGTGAAACTGTTTTTTATTATTGTATCTAATTATCAACAACATCTGTTTTCAGTCATTAAATTATTCATGTCAAGAAATGTGTTTATTTCTTTTATATTCATTCGGATGTTAAAACGTTCAATGATGTTTAGTTGACTCAAAATTAAGGAGTGACTACATTTTCATTGCCTTATGTCTTTCTTTTTTTAAAAAAGCTTAGATTTCATTTTGCTTAGAAATATGCATTGTGTTTATGATAGCAATCAGTGTATTATCTCAAACATTCAAGCAAATATATAAACTAAAAACATAGGTCTCAGAATTGTCTGACTCTAAGAGAAGAGTAGTCATAGATGCCCGTATTTCACTTGTTAGTTCCTGTCTAGTATTCCTTTGTAGAAAATAGTTACAGCTTCAAAGCTTTCTTTTGGAAACAATGGATTGCTCTCCATTTGAAAGCACATTAATTTATTTATCCCATCAGCATCCTGGCATCCGTTTGAGCGCAATGCTGTCTGTATTGACCATATCAAATTTGATTTGGGTTTTTAATTGATCACTTACCCAATTGCAAGCTAACTTCAGAGCTTAAATCTTTTATTCAGATTCATTAGTTCCCTAGAACATATGAAAGAGGCATTGTGCTTGCTGGGAGCACTCAAATCTACCGTGTACATGCTGTTTAGCAAATCAATCAATTTGTTAACTCAGCACATTTTCTATTGGTAATTACACTACTTCTCTATCAATAACAGAGTGATAATGATGGGGAACATACCAGTGAATTGTACCATTTAAAAATAATCACTCCGCAAAGAAAGCAATTTTTTTTCCTTTGAAAGCAGGTACTTTATACTAACAATAGCAAACTATGATGTTACAAATTAGATGTCTATATAATGCTTATTTTTCATATTGTGCAAACATTTAGAAGTAGTATTTTGAAAGAATTAAAATGTTTATAGTCTGCTATAAATTTTATTAAATTTAATCCTTGCCATTCTTTATATATTTTATAATTAAGAAAAAAAGTTGTAGCTCATAATATAAATTAGTATCTTGTATTCTTTATAAGCCATACATATTATACATTGATTTTAAGCTACACATGGAAATAATTCTTCATATAGATAAAAGCTTGCAACTTTTAAATCTCTTCTATTTTTTAGAAGTACTTATCTGAGTGAAAATGTTCATCCTTGTATATAAATAGCCTGGTTATTTGTTTTATTTTTATTTTTTCTAATTTGATAATGAACATATCTTTATGCTAACTATCATCCTCCTCACCAATTCAACACTGTAATCTTGCATATTATTAGATTATATATGTAAAAATCATATCACACATGCTTATCTCTTAATCATCTATATAAGTGATCACAATATTCATAAAAAAGATCCAGAGTAGGAAGATAAGATTACACAAAAGGGTCTGACTATTTCTGTCTTACATGTCACCATCTTCACTTCCCTGAGGCACACAGAGTTACTTAGTTCTGAGCAATTGGCAAGTTTTTCTGGAGGTCAGGAATTTCTTTATCATTCTAGAGAGATATGGAGCAGGTGCAGATTCCTTTAGAGGGAACATGAGATGAAGATAAAAACAATAATTCATTACATGAAGTTCTTGAAAAGGAAGTAGAATTAAAAACCACAACCTGGATAGTATCAATCAGGAAGCAACAAAAAATATTATATAGTGCAGTAAATTACCATGGCAAATGTTGGGCAATAGGCATAATTTCAGAGCTAATTCTCCTTAATCTGTGGATTTTTTTTTAGTACAGGGTAATGGCTTATTTTTTTATTTGGTGGTTTAGTTTTTTTTTTTTTTTGTAATTTTATTAAATTATAAAAAGTTTCCATTTACGCCCCTCCTCCCAACGCCCTCCCACTCCCCCCTCCCTCTCCTCCTCCCTCTTTGTCCCCAAGGGAAGTCAGGGTCTCCTGACCTGTGGGAAGTCCAAGTTCCTCCCCCCTCAATCCAGGTCCAGGAAGGTGAGCATCCAAACAGACTGGATCCCAAAAATCCAGTATGTGCAGAGAAAACCAGTCCCAGTGTCATTGTCAATGGCTTCTCGGAAAGACTGCAGGCCAGCCACATTCAGAAAAACCAGCCACATTCAGAGAATCTGGTTGGATCACATGCTCGTTCAGTCACAGTCCATCTGGCCTTGGTAAACTCTCATTAGATCCGACCCCTTGTATCAGTGGGTGATAGTATCCCTCGCAGTCCTTCGTCATTTTCTTCCTCCTTTTGCTCCTCGTTTGGATCTTGGGGGGCTCAGTTCGGTGCTCCAACGCGGGCCTCCATCAGTGTCGTCATCCCACGACAGATGAGGGATCTATGGTGATAAGCAAAATATTCATCAGTATGGTCACGGGCCAAGGCCGGTTCAGGCACCCCCTCCTCTGTCCAGAGAACAATCTGGGGATCTCTCCTTGGACCTGGGATCCCATATATAATCAAGTTTCCTGTAAACTCTAATATGACTCCCTTAGTTGAAATATATTCTTCCCTGATCCCACATTCATCCTTCCTCCCTTCCCCCCATCCCGGTCAACCGAGCTTTCTCCATTCCTCCCCTACTCCCTTCTCTCTAACCGTCTCCCCTTCCAACAACCCTCCCACCCCCCCCCCCCATGCACCCAAGATTACCTGGGACTCTTGACTATTTCCTACCTCCTGGCGGATAGGTAAATAATCTTCATCAGGTTCGTCTTCTTATTTAGCTTCTCTAGGATCACGAATAATAGGCTCAAAGACCTTTAATTATGGTTAGAAACCACTTATGAGTGAATACATACCGTGTTCCTCTTTTTGGGTCTGGCTTACCTCACTCAGTAAAGCGTTTTCTATGTCCATCCATTTGCATGCAAAATTCAAGATGTCATTATTTTTTACCGCTGAGTAAAACTCTAATGTGTATATGTTCCACACCTTTTTTAACCATTCTTCTATTGAGGGGCACCTAGGCTGTTTCCAGGTTCTGGCTATTACAAATAGTGCTGCTATGAACATAGTTGAACAAACGCTTTTGTAGTATGTTTGGGCATCTCTAGGGTATATTCCCAAGAGAGGAATTGCTGGGTCCTGAGGGAGGTTGACTCCCAGTTTCCTGAGAAACCGCCACACTGATTTCCAAAGTGGCTGCACAAGTTTGCATTCCCACCAACAATGGATGAGTGTTCCCCTCATTCCACATCCCCTCCAGCATAGGCTATCATTGGTGTTTTTAACTTTAGCTATTCTGACAGGTGTAAGATGGTATCTCAAAGTGGTTTTGATTTGCATTTCCCTGATCGCTAAGGAGGTTGAGCATGACCTTAAGTGTCTTCTGGCCATTCGAAGTTCATCTGTTGTGAATTCTCTGTTCAGATCAGTACCCCATTTTTTAATTGGGTTAATTAGAGTTTTAGTGTCTAGTTTCTTGAGTTCTTTGTATATTCTGGAGATCAGACCTTTGTCTGATGAGGGGCTGGTGAAGATCTTCTCCCAGTCAGAAGGCAGCCTTTTTGTCTTACTGACAGTGTCCTTTGCTTTACAGAAGCTTCTCAGTTTCAGTAGATCCCATTTATTCATTGTTTCTCTTATTGTCTGTGCTGCTGGGGTCCTACTTAGGAAGAGGGCTCCTGTGCCTATATCTTGTAGACTACTTCCCACTTTCTCTTCTATCAGGTTCAAAGTGGACGGATTAATGTTGATGTCTTTAATCCATTTGGACTTGATTTTTGTGCATGGTGATAGATATGGATCTACTTTCATTTTTTTACAGGATGACATCCAGTTATGCCAGCACCATTTGTTAAAGATGCTTTCCTTCTTCCATTGAATACCTTTAGCTCCCTTGTCAAAAATTAGGTGCTCATAGGTTTGTGGGTTAATATCCGGGTCTTCTATTCGATTCCAAAGGTCGATTTCTCTGTTCTTATGCCAATACCAAGCTGTTTTCAATACTGTAGCTCTATAATAGAGTTTGAAGTCAGGGATGGTAATGCCTCCTGAAGTTCCTTTATTGTATAAGATTGTTTTGGCTATCCTGGGTTTTTTGTTTTGCCATATAAACTTGATTATTGTTCTCTCAAGGTCTGTGAAGAAGTTTGATGGGATTTTGATGGGGATTGCATTGAATCTATAGATTGCTTTTGGTAGAATTGCCATTTTTACTATGTTGATTCTCCCAATCCAAGAGCAGGGGAGGTCTTTCCATTTTCTGGTATCCTCCTCAATTTCTTTCTTCAAAGACTTAAAGTTTTTGTCAAATAGGTCTTTCACTTCCTTGGTTAGAGTAACCCCAAGATATTTTATGCTATTTGTGGCTATCATGAAAGGTGATGTTTCTCTGATTTCCCTCTCTGCTTCTTTATCCTTTGTGTATAGGAAGGCCACTGATTTTTTGGAGTTGATCTTGTATCCTGCCACGTTACTAAAGGTGTTTATCAGCTGTAGGAGTTCTTTGGTAGAGTTTTTGGTGTCACTTATGTAAACTATCATATCGTCAGCAAATAACGAAAGTTTGACTTCATCCTTTCCAATACGAATCCCCTTGATCTCCTTATGTTGTCTTATTGCTATTGCTAGAACTTCAAGCACTATATTGAAGAGGTATGGAGAGAGTGGACAGCCTTGTCGCGTTCCTGATTTTAGTGGAAAGGCATTGAGTTTCTCTCCATTCAGTTTGATGTTAGCTGTCGGCTTGCTGTATATTGCTTTTATTATATTTAGGTATGATCCTTGTATCCCCAGTCTCTCCAACACCTTTATCATAAATGGGTGTTGAATTTTGTCAAATGCTTTTTCAGCATCTAGTGAGATGATCATATGGTTTTTTTCTTTCAGTTTATTTATATGATGGATTACATTGATAGATTTCCGTATGTTGAACCAGCCCTGCATCTCTGGAATGAAGCCGACTTGATCATAATGGATAATTTTTCTAATGTGCTCTTGGATACGGTTTGCCAGTATTTTATTGAGAATTTTCGCGTCAATGTTCATGAGTGAGATTGGCCTGTAATTCTCTTTCTTGGTTGTGTCTTTGTGTGGTTTTGGTATTAGGGTAACTGTAGCTTCATAAAAGGAGTTAGGCAATGACTCTTCTGTTTCTATATTGTGGAATACGTTAAGGAGTATAGGTATTAGCTCTTCCTGGAAGTTCTGGTAGAATTCTGCATTGAAACCATCTGGTCCTGGGCTTTTTTTGGTAGGGAGATTTTTGATAACAGCTTCTAATTCTTCGCGACTAACAGGTCTATTTAGATTGTTCACCTGTTCTTGGTTCAACTTTGGTATATGGTACTTATCTAAAAAAATGTCCATTTCTTTTACATTTTCCAACTTTGTGGCATATAAACTTTCGTAGTAAGATCTAATGATTCTCTGAATTTCCTCTGTGTCTGTGGTTATGTCCCCCTTTTCATTTCTGATCCTATTAATTTGCATGTTCTCTCTCTGCCGTTTGATTAGTTTGGATAGGGGTTTGTCAATCTTGTTGATTTTCTCCAAGAACCAGCTTTTTGATTCATTGATTCTTTGGATTGTTTTCTCTGTTTCTATTTTGTTGATTTCAGCCCTCAGTTTGATTATTTCCAGTCTTCTACTCCTCCTAGGTGAATCAGCTTCTTTTTTTTCTAGAGCTTTCAAGTGTGCTGTTAGGTCTCCAATGTGTGCTTTCTCCGTTTTCTTTATTTGGGCGCCTATTGCTATGAACTTTCCTCTTAGCACTGCTTTCATAGTGTCCCATAGGTTTGAGTATGTTGTGTCTTTGTTTTCATTAAATTCAAGGAAGTCTTTAATTTCTTTCTTAATTTCGTCCTTGACCCAGGGGTGATTTAGTAGTTGACTGTTCAACTTCCATGAGTTTGTTGACTTCCTGGGGTTAGCATTGTTGTTGAATTCTAATTTTAATCCATGGTGATCTGACAAGACACAGGTGGTAACTAATATTTTTTTGTATCTGTGGAAGTTTGCTTTGTTACCGAGTATGTGATCAATCTTCGAGAAGGTTCCATGGACTGCAGAGAAGAAGGTATATTCTTTCCTATTTGGGTGGAGTGTTCTATAGATGTCTGTTAAGTCCATTTGATTCAATACCTCCAATAAATCTCTTAATTCTCTGTTAGGTTTCTGTCTGATTGACCTGTCCATTGGTGAGAGAGGAGTGTTGAAGTCTCCTACTATTAGCGTGTGTGGTTTGATGACTGCCTTGAGTTCTAGAAGAGTTTCTTTTACATAAGTGGGTGCCTTTATATTAGGGGCATAGATATTCAGGATTGAGACTTCTTCCTGATGAGTTGTTCCTGTTATGAGTATGAAATGTCCATCTCCATCTCTTCTGATTGATTTTAGTTTGAAGTCGATTTTGTTAGATATTAGAATGGCCATACCCGCTTGTTTCTTAGGTCCATTTGCTTGGAAAACCTTTTCCCAACCCTTTACTCTGAGTAGGTGTCTGTCTTTGTGGTTGAGGTGTGTTTCTTGTAAACAGCAGAATGTTGGATCCTGTTTTCGTATCCAATCTCTAAGTCTGTGCCTCTTTATAGGTGAATTGAGTCCATTGATATTAAGAGATATTAATGACCAGTGGTTGTTGACTCGAGTCATTTTTTTTTTTTGGGGTAGTAGAGTGTATGTGTTTTCCTTCTTTGGGTTGTGCTAGTGAAGGGTCGCTAGATGTCTGAGTTATTGTAGGCAGTGTTGGCAATGTTGGATTCCTTGGGATGTAATTTTCCTTCTAATATTCTCTGTAAGGCTGGATTAGTAGTTACGTATTGTTTAAATTTGTTTTTATCCTGGAATATTTTGTTTTCTCCGTTGATAGTAAATGAAAGCTTGGCTGGGTATATTAATCTGGGCTTGCATCCATGGTCCCTTAGTTTCTGCAGTACCTCTATCCAGGACCTTCTGGCTTTCATGGTTTCTATAGAGAAGTCTGGTGTAAGTCTGATAGGTTTACCTTTATAGGTTACTTGACCTTTTTCCTTTGCAGCTCTTAATATCCTTTCTTTAATCTGAATGCATTGTGTTTTGATTATTATATGGCGAGGGGATGTTTTTTTCTGATCCAGTCTATTCGGTGTTCTGTATGCTTCTTGCACCTTCATAGGAATATCACTCTTTAGGATGGGAAAGTTTTCTTCTATAATTTTGTTGAATATATTTTCTGGACCTTTGGTCTGCAATTCTTCTTCTTCTTCTACTCCTATTATTCTTAGATTTGGTTTTTTTATTATGTCCCATATTTCCTGAATGTTTTGTGATGAGAATTTGTTGGATTTGCTGTTTTCTTTGGTCAGGGCATTTATTTTCTCTATGGTGTCTTCATAATCTGAGATTCGTTCTTCTATCTCTTGTATTCTATTGGTTATGCTTGTTCCTGAAGTCTCTGTTTGTTTACCTAGATTTTCCATATCCAGTCGGTCCTCGGTTTGTGTTTTCTTCACTGCCTCCATTTCAGTTTTCAATTCTTGAACTGATTTCATTACCTGTTTGATTGTTTTTTCTTGGTTTCCCAGGGTATCATTTATGAATTTACTTATTTCTTCAAACTTTTTGTTATATTTGTCTTCCATTTCTTTACTCATTTCTTCCATCTTTTTGTTATATTTCTCTTCTATTTCTTTAAGTGAGTTATTCATACCCTGTTTAAGAGACTCTATTGCTTTTATAATGACACTGTTTTCCACTTCTTCCGGTATAGGGTGTTCAAGTCCTTCTGTCATAAGATCGCTGGGATCTGGTGTTTTCGTGTTGTTTTTCAGATTCTTGGAGGAATTCTTGCCTTGGCGCCTGCCCATCTCTTCCTTCAGATGCTCTCCAATGGCTCTTCCCTCCGCTGGGTCTTTTGCTACTGGATTAATGCCCCTTGCTATCCAGGAATCACTTTGCCTGCAGCCTTAGGTTGCTGCAGGCAGGCAATTAGAACAAAGGGATTTCCGTCCCTTTGCACTCACCACCTGTACGTCCCTCGGTGCCCACCCCGGCTGAGATGGAGGAATTTAAGCCCCGAAAAAAGGAGAGGGGAGGGTATGGGTTCCAGGCAGAAAGCTGGGATGGCGTTGCAGGAGAGAGGGATTAGCTGGGGAAGCTGCCCCTTTGGAGTAGTCAGGGAGATAAGGGTGGCGGGAGTATTGTGTGTTCCCTAACCGGCCTTGTGAGGCGGTCAGGAACAATACACTTACCCCTCCACAGGATCCGAGCCCCTCGCTGGTCAGAGGTGCCCCTGCCTGCAGTCTTGGCTTGCTGCAGGCCGGCTTTTGGAACAAAGGGACTCCAGTCCCTTTGCACTCACCGCCTAACCTGGCCCGCAGTGCCCACCCCGGCTGAGATGGAGGAATTTAAGCCCCGAAAAAAGGAGAGGGGAGGGTATGGGTTCCAGGCAGAAAGGTGGGATGGCGTTGCAGGAGAGAGGGAATAGCTGGGGAAGCTGCCCCTTTGGAGTAGTCAGGGAGATAAGGGTGGCGGGAGTATTGTGTGTTCCCTAACCGGCCTTGTGTGGCGGTCAGGAACAATACACTTACCCCTCCACAGGATCCGAGCCCCTCGCTGGTCAGAGGTGCCCCTGCCTGCAGTCTTGGCTTGCTGCAGGCCGGCTTTTGGAACAAAGGGACTCCAGTCCCTTTGCACTCACCGCCTAACCTGGCCCGCGGTGCCCACCCCGGCTGAGATGGAGGAATTTAAGCCCCGAAAAAAGGAGAGGGGAGGGTATGGGTTCCAGGCAGAAAGCTGGGATGGCGTTGCAGGAGAGAGGGAATAGCTGGGGAAGCTGCCCCTTTGGAGTAGTCAGGGAGATAAGGGTGGCGGGAGTATTGTGTGTTCCCTAACCGGCCTTGTGTGGCGGTCAGGAACAATACACTTACCCCTCCACAGGATCCGAGCCCCTTGCTGGTCAGAGGTGCCCCTGCCTGCAGTCTTGGCTTGCTGCAGGCTGGCTTTTGGAACAAAGGGACTCCAGTCCCTTTGCACTCACCGCCTAACCTGGCCCGCGGTGCCCACTCCGGCTGAGATGGAGGAATTTAAGCCCCGAAAAAAGGAGAGGGGAGGGTATGGGTTCCAGGCAGAAAGCTGGGATGGCGTTGCAGGAGAGAGGGAATAGCTGGGGAAGCTGCCCCTTTGGAGTAGTCAGGGAGATAAGGGCGGTGGTTTAGTTTAATGTGAACAGACATATTGGAGAAAGGAACAAAGAGCATAAAATGAAGGAGGAAATGAATGGAAAAGAAATAATAAGGGAGGAACTTAGGGGGACTCAAAGGGATGGAGAATGAAAAACAGACAAAGGGAAAGAAAAGAAACCAAAGAATGGAGATGAGAAAATAAGACTAGTACAGATAGATATGACTTTACTGATTATCTGCTATCAGCAGTCATGAGTTAATTTCTGTCATTAACAGTGCCTGAGTGTGTGTGTGTGTATGTGTGTGCGTGTTTGTGTGTGTCCACCTGTGCACAGAGGTGAGAAGACAATGCTGGGATTCAGTTATCTTCTTCCACTAAGGGATCCTGGGATTCTAAGGTTTGAAGGACAAGCTATTTTACCTGCTGAGTCACCTCCCAGCCTAAGATTATAAACTGAGTGTGGAAGCCATCTGCTTAGGTATTTATTCCTAACAAGGTAGGTTTGCTTTCCAGTAATAAGTTTTTTTCCTTTATGTTGAGATTTTTCCTTATGAGTATTCATATGAGCGATGTAATAGCCTTCCTGGGCCTATCACATTGAAACTGAGGACTATAAAGTAAATAGAAACTTATTATAAAAACCAAATCACAGAAATTTAGTTCTGAAGGTAAAAATGTGGACATTCTAAATTAAAAACACACTCAAGGGCTGGAGGGGTGGCTCAGTTGTTAAGAGCACTGCCTGCTCTTCCAAAGGTCCTGAGTTCAATCCCCAGCAACCACATGGTGGCTTCCAACCATCTGTAAAGAGATCTGGTGCCCTCTTCTGGCCTGCAGGCACATATACAGACAGAATACTGAAAATATTGTATACATAATAAATAAATAAATAAATAAATAAATCTTTTGAAAATCACACTTAATTAATACCTTAGTCTGTGTAAATAAACCCTAAATCTAGTATGCTATATCAATTCAATGTACTAATGGATATATTTCAATTATGTAAAGTTTACAAATCAAGTTTGAAACATTGAAGTAAATGTTATGACTTCTCTTTGAAAAATCCTTGTTAGTATCTATTGCCCGTGTGAATGAAAGGAAATAAGGGTAAGTAACAAATATGGTTTGACTTGTTCAATATGAGTCAATATACATGTTGTGTAATGTATTTACCTGAGTTTTTTCAACTATGAACATATGTTGCAGAAGGCCACTTGTTGGTTCCTGGCCACTTAGCCCCAAAATAATCACACTATATTATTTGAAATTATATTATTTAAATCACTGCTTGGCACTTTAGCTTTCTCTTATTTTTGGCTAACTCTTATATCTTAATTTAACCCATTTCTATTAATCTGTGTATCACCACATGGCTATGGCTTACTGAGAAAAGTTCCACGATTTGTCTCTGGCATAGCTAAATGGCTTCTCTCTGACTCCAGCCTTCTTTCTCCCAGCATTCAGCTTAGTTTTCCCTGCTTAGCTATGTTCCCCTATAGTTCTGTCATAGGCCCAAAGCAGTTCCTTTATTCATTAAGCACTAAAAGCAACACACAGACAGAAGGAATCCTCACATCATTTCTCCTTTTCTATTTAGATAAAAGGAAAGGCTTTAACTTTAACATAGTAAAACTACATATAACAAAACAGGTATCAAGCAAGAGTTACCGTTATAATATTTATATCTACTTTATTTTTTATCAAATCTAAGCAAAACTACAACTATCTGTATATTCTTCAACTCCATCAAAGACTCCGGAAGGATATAATATTACCTAATTAAACAATAAGTTCATTGTAAGCAACTTCCAAAGCTCTAGAATTGACTGAGACTTCTTGCTGCCTGCACAGTCTTCTGTACCACTGAGGCACCCATCTTCAACCTACAGGCTCAAAGTATCTGGCAATGTTCAAAGAAATAAAAATTGAAACAACAATGAAATATAACCACACATCTTATGGAATGCTTACTACAGAAAAAGGGAAGTGTTGAAGTGTTTTTTTTTTTTTTTTTTGCACTCACATTTTCAACAGGTATGTATGCTAGGTATATATAGATTGAATTTACCAAGGTGAGAGCACTTCGAAAGGAAAGTGATAGTTTTAGAAAATGTATTAATTTCGTACGGTGGGGATTTAGTTCAGTGGTAGAATACTCAAACACAAGGCCTTGTTTCGGTCCCTAGCTACTGGGTTGGTTTGCATGAGGACAAATAAAAAAAAGTTTAAAAAATGTAGTAATTTATTTATTTTAAGACGTTTGGCTGAGATGTATGAATGTGCATTCCTAATACCCAGAGAAGCTAGAAGAACTCATCATAACATCTGGAATGGGAAATAGGCATATCGTAAACTACTATGTTGGTGTTAGGAACTGCACCCAGGTTTTATCCAAGAGTGGCAATCACCCCGACTCCTGAACCATCTCTCTTGTCCCAGAAACGCTAATCACTATATTGTACTTGGAAACACAAATGAAAGAAAAAGGTCCAGATTCTAAGTTCCTCCTTCAATGTTATCAGAAGACTTTGTCTTAGGATTGTCACTGTTGTGATGAAGCATCATGCCGAAAAGCAACTTGTGGAGGAAAAGGGATATTTGACTTACAGATCCCGAATCACACAGTTCTCAGACGGAAGTCAAGGCAGGTATTCAAATCAGGCCAAAGGTAGACGCAAGAGCTGATGCAGAGGACATGGAGGGGTGCTGCTTACTGCCTGCTGTCCTTCTTCCTTCTTCCTTTTCATAATTACAATACACACAAGTCATATAATACATCCCAACTGCAGCTTCCCCTCTATCCCCTCTTTCTAGTCAACCTCTCCTCCCTTATTCAGATCAGTAACTGTTAGCCCCTTTGATTCCTAGTTAATTGATTCTGTGGACCTTTTTGTTGTGGTGACCTTGAATGCTATGGCTGTAATAGTCCTTCCTCCTCCCGTTTTGCAGGGTTCTCCCAAGCACTCACAAGTGTTTGACTGCTGGACTCTGTATGTGTCTGCTCCCACAGTTACTGGAGGAAGCCTCTCTGATGACAATGGGGTTAGGTAGGAATACTATGAGTATAGCAGAATATCATTAGGAATCATTTCATTGGCTTTTCTTCCTTCCTCCCTTTCTTTCATTCATTCATTCCTTCCTTCCTTCCTTCCTTCCTTCCTTCCTTTTTTACTTTTTTGTCAGTCATTTTTGGTTCTAACTAGGTCTTTGATTCGGCCCCAATGCAGATCCTGACCATCTAGGCAGTATCAGTCTTTGGTTCCATCCCATGGTGTGGGCCTCAAATTAGCCAATCGTCAGTTGGCCATTCCAACAAAGAATGAGCCACCATTGCCCTAGTCCATCTTGAATGCAGGACAGATTGTGGCTGGATTGGTGTCCCAGCCCCACTACTGGGAGCCTACCCTTGTTACAGAAGATGGCTGGTTCAGGCTCCATATCCTCCACTATTAGGAGCCATCTTTAGGATCACCCTCATAAAGAAACCATGACTGGTTCAACCCACAGTGGACTTTTTCTTCTCACATCAACCAGCAATTAGGAAAATGCCAGACATGCTACTCTCTTGCCTTTTCTTACGGAGGCAATTTCTGAGATAACGTTCCCTCCTTTTGGATGATACTTGGTTATGTTAAATTGACATAAAAATTAGCAGACATAGATTTTCAATACTCCTCATTTTGTAAACGTTCCTCCTCCTCACAACAGCATCACGAGCTTTTATCACTTTTACTATAGAGGACAAAGCAATGCCAATGCAATATACTATTGCAGATGTTTAAATATAGACCTATACTCATATATTAAAATACTCAGCTTTGTAAAAATATAACTGCATCAGATTTGATCAGTGTTGCAAGTACACAAGGAGTACTTCGTGGCTTTATTATTTCTAATAAAATTCTATTTCTGCCAAGTAAATTCATTTCGAGTTGAAATGCAGAATACATAAAAAGAGTTACTAGAACACAGAATAGAAGGCCTTATAGATATGTAAAGTAAGGTGCAATTAGTAATTATATACAGTAACAGAGAAATATTTAACGCACTTATTAATTAACATTGACATAGAAAAACTGAAATGCAGAAGCCATGCATTCTTTGAGTTTTGTTAATCATAAGTGTTATGTAATGTGTGTCAGAGAGTGTCTTTACTTCACATTTTGGATCCAGTGATTTGTAGCAGGAATGCATTAATTGCTATTTGATTAGAAAGAACATCAATACAGGTTAGTAAAGGTAATTCATAGTTAATAATGAAAGTTCAACAAAACAAGAGCATTGAATTGTCAATGTGCAGATGAATTGCTTTTTAAAACTTTACACAGATCTGTTTAAATCCATAAGCATTTTTCTCAACATGGTTTTATTCCCTTATGAAAGGAAATATCGACTTGGTATAAAAACAATGTTTGCTATCATTTTAATTTAATATTTTATTGATAAACAAAATGAAGCTCAAAATATTTATATGTCTGCCCTAACATAATAGATTACCTAAAACCGGGTGGCTTGAGTGTGCTCAAAATAATACCTTGTTATCTTATTTTCTAGAATTTTTAAATGAAGTATATTTTCCAGTAGAAGGCTTTCTAAAATGCGTTCTCTGATATCAGTGTGATGGTAAGTATCTATAATTCAATCCCACAGTGAGGCTTAGGTGGAAAGTTTGCTGGAAGGTGAAAGTCAACTTGGTGAACTTATGGAGACACTACATTTGCATTTGGCATTGGCCAAAGGACTGAGCAACCATAAAGACACTTAAAAAACAAATCAACCAAAGAAAAATATTCATTATCTTTATTAATGATTACTGTTGTGAATTTTGTCCGTAAAGTAGGTATTGAGTTTCTAATCCATCTCCACAGTGCACTGGCATTATTTGCCATAACAAATGTTTGTGTGAAGCAAATAAAGCATTGAAATTAGCATAGAGAGATAGAATTAAATCTGTGAAATACACCCTATGTGCCCTTTAGGATACATGAAATACAGGTTTTCAGAAGCTCTGAATTATAAAATAAGAAAAATGGGGACAATTCTTCAGTATTTGTAAAGAACATGAAATGACACACAAACAATGTATTTGAAATGTACTACAAAGGGCTGTCAAGTCGGGATTTTCAGTCAGATATAAAGCTTTTTCATGCTCTCATTGTCTCCCTACATTCTCATCTATCAAGCACGATCCTTTATCTCATAGTCTACCTGAAGACATCTTTGACAGCTTGGAATTCACTATTTTCGCCTCCCATGTTCATTATTTTTATTTCAAAAAAATATCTGTTACATGTGCATACACACCAGATAAACAGCAGCATAGGAATTTCTTAGAACTGCACAACGACAAAGACGGACAAGGTGAATTGGGATGCTTTCAGCTATGAAGAACAAGATTCCACTGATGGTGTTCTCAAAGTAAAGCGATTTGTGTGACTTCACCTTACAGGATGTCCTGACGATGGGGGACAGATCTCCAGTACCTTAATCCAAAGTAGTCCTCAGGGAACTGTACTATATTATGCTCTTCTCTGTCTTAGTTCAAAAGAGATACTGACTATGTTGAACTAAGAGACATAAGGATAATCTCTAAGAGGCTCAGTTACTTGCTGTAAGTCCTTACATGGTGAATATTTTTCTTTTTTTTCATTTTTTATTTTTTAAAAGTATTCTTCTCTCAATCAGTTCCTCCTGACCACAGCCTCCCATGGTCCCACTCCTTTCAGTCATCCCCTTCCTAGTTCCTCAGATCTACTGCTCCACTGTTTTGCTTCATAAAAAAACAAAACTCCTAGGGATAACAAATAATACATCATAACTAATATCACTCCTTATTTATAGAGAAATTATTAGTCAAGATGTATTAAAATTCACTCTTGGAAATTTAGTACTGACCAGTTGACTCTGGAATAGTTTTTAAAATGGGCACATTGATCTATGAGTGGATTTTCCTCAAGTATATCTTTTTTGTTTGTTTTTTTCTGTGTTTGTTGCTGCTGTTATGATGATGATGATGATGATGATGATGATGATGATGATGATGATGATGATTTTGTACTACATCCTAGGATTGAGAGTAAATGATTTAAAAATCTATCTTTGATTGAACAATGCCAGATTAACTGATGAAGTATATTGAATTCACCTTTTCAATGATCATTGGGATGCTCACTCAGGGGTTTACATTGATGAACACCTTGCTAATAAAGAAATCATTAATTATCAGTATCCCTTCATGGTATATAACTTGACAACTTCATCCCCTTATATCTCAAAACAGTCTTTATTTTTGAATATCACATGTCAAAAGTTCTAAATTTATTTGCTTCTCTTCTCGTTTAATTATTTGAACTAGTGATACATGTAGCAAAAAGTTGCACTGAACTTAGTATATAGCTGAGTTTGGATTCCCTCTAATTCTCCAGCCCCTCCCTCCCAAGTACTGAGATTATCTGCATTAAACACAGAAGTGGAACTCAACCTACACTTAAATACCCTAGAAGCCAATATTCTTGTGCAGGTCTCAGGAATGTCAGTGATAGCAATGTCTATGACTTTGACAGAAACCTGTTCCCTTATTAAACTCCTAGATGTCGATAATCACTAATCATGTGTAATAAACGTTAACATCTTTCTACCTTAATATTTCTCTGGGGGTACAATTCATAAAATGGGCTCCTAATTGGTAAAATAAGAAATCAAGATACCTATAAAATATAGTTTTTCCAGTGATTATTGGTTAATATTTTAAGACTTAAAACATATTTGGAATCAACTTTTTAAAACCTCTGTGTGTATACAGACAAATGGTCCATTCTGGGTGTCTTTCTTTACTGATCTCCATCTTATCAGTTTAGAAAGGGTTCCTCACTCAGTCATGTTGGTGACCAACAATGGGCTAGACTGAAAGCTCATGCATCTCCTGGGCTTAGGGAGCAGAAATTCATCGCTACATGGTCAGCTGGAGATAAGAACTCAGGCCCTCATTCATGTCAAGCACTTTACAAACTGAACCATCTTCTCGGCTCCCACAAAATCTTAAATATTTTTTCTTCTAGTCCTAGAGAGAAATGGATTTGTTCTTGCTTAAATATATATATATATATATATATATATATATATATATATATATATATATATACACACGATACTTTAAGCATATATTGCGTGAATTTAATGCTATAGTGCTATAGTAATTGAGGCTATTAATAAAACTTGATTTTGATTTCTAGCACTGTATAGATATAGTTATGGTGATCATTCATGTAGATTGAAAAGTAATAATGACAGAAAAGTACAGTCACATTCCTAGGGTCTTGGTCATAGTTGGAAATCTGTTCTCAATACACTACGCCAGCAGGAATTTGTCACCAAGGTCTTACTCTCAGCGATGCCTTTTATGCTTCCTTTCTTCTTCGGTTCATGCCTTTTGATAAGTCAGAGGCATATTAACAATATGTAATGCTTATCAATGATCTTAATTTTATAATAGATATTCAAATATTGCTTCTTTTATTCTCAAGCTCTCAGTAGATGCTTCTTTACTTATATCTTGAAGTGTACAAAAATTCACTCACAATGAAAGCCTGCAACACAATTTCTTCCCCATCATCTAGATCGACTGCCTTGAGTAGTTGAGTGTTCTTCTAGGGAATAAATAGAAATAATAAATGATTTCCATAACTTTCACCCTGTTATTATACTGAGCAATTCTCTAACCAATGTTCTGAATCTTCTGAAAATGTTAGGAGTATACCTCTGCATTTCCTTACTCACATAATGAGATATAAATTTTTGGAGACTAACCTGAGATCATTCCAGATTTCTTTGATTTACTTTAGTGTGCCACTTAATTGTAAAGCACCAATTAGATCTTAATCAATCTACTTTTAAAAGCTCAAAATATTCTTTAATTTTTAATATATGTATTGCTTTGTGTGTTTACAAATGTGTGCTGTGTGTATAGCATAGTGTACCCATTAATGTCAGTGGACAATCTGTGGGAGCCTGTTTTCTCCTTCCACTGTGGGGATCCCAGGAACTAAACTGATGTCATCAATCTTAGAGGCAGGAGCCTTTACTAACAGAACCGTTTTGTGAGCCTATGTGCATATTTTGACGTGAGAGGTCATATGTCCATTGTCATTTATATAAGGTCCTATTTTCACACAATTTTCAATAATTTTTAATATGGAATACTTTTAATAAGAAGAAAACATTCCAGTTTCTTTCCAACTCTCTGTGCTAATGTTGCCAATATTCATCCAACCTCAATATGTCTGACGGTATTTGAAGGGAACTGATTGTGTATAAATATCCACTTTCTTGACCCATAGTATGTTAATATTTAATAGTTGATTACAACATTATAGGTTAATCTACTCTTTTAGCTTTATACTTGTTTGAGATTTTAGATAACATTTGAAAGTAATTTATAAAAAAATTTTAACCAAAAATACTTTTTCAATAGACATTGGATTGAGAGGTGAGCTTCAAGTGTTATTTTAAGACTTTCAGAATGAAATCAGACTGTTCATTCAGATAGTGGCTGAACAGGTAAGTGATCTAGGCAAACACTTGGCTTCGACATTTTACACAACTAATTGGATCACCCTTCACATCTTGTGAAATTACTCTGAACACAGGAGCAGATGTTCAGCACATAAGAATTAGGAAAGAATACAGAAAGTGCAGTAGCCCTTGACATTCTGAAGATGGCCTGGCACTTGCTTCCAGGACAAGTAATTTGCCTATCAGATATAAACATTCTCACAGAACACTGGCCTCCGACAATGTTGCTCAGAGACCGTGATAAACTGCTACAAGTAGAGGGCACTTCCTAATGTCATCTAAGCATGGGTAGACACATTATCATAAAACAATAAATTGGCACACAGCTCTCCCTTATGTAAGAGAGATGGCTGTTCTTTAAATAACTACAATGTAATACTCTAACTAGTGTTCCCTTTCTATAGATACAATTTCTTCACCAAACCAGAATTCTTCAGTTTTCCTTGTATTGATCACAGTGAGCCCTTTCTTCCCTAGGCGTGTCTAAAAGTTATACAAAGCCCTAAATCTGACTATAGTTCCCTCATTCAAAAGCCTCTAACTGAGAACAATACCAAACGGAACTCATTTAACTGCAGATGTATTTTTAGTGCCGTTATTAATTAAAAGTGACAGCAGCCGGGTAATGTTACAAAGGGGGATCAGGCGTGGTCTTCGAATACTTACATAATGGGTCTGGCTTTTAGGTGGGTTCCAAGCTCCTGTGTTGAGTGGATCATAATCACCTGTAACATAAGAGCCATTTGATCTGATGTCCTCACCTAGGGTTAGTGTTAATTTACATGCATGTATATGTGCTTGCATATGGCCTTCCCTCACACATAATTTTTTTTAAATTATTTAAGCTATTTCAGATATATTATCTCAAATCAATTTGCATCGTTGAGCACCCCCCACCCAACCTCTTCATTCATGATAGCCAAAGTAGAAGAAAATAAAAAAATGTGAATTTATTATTTTTTCAGGATTTTCACCTTGAGTTCATATAGGCATAGAGGAACTTAGTCAAACAGGGTGTCACATAGTCTAGATAGCCTCCTAAAATATCCAAGTTTTATGCTATGCAACCTGTTTCCATATCACACTGCACTATAGCAGGATTTAACATACAGTTAAAGTTACAGGCATGGAAACAAGAAGAGTGTCCTGGGTTGTTTTAGAGACCTCAGAGTCATCACATGTGCCTTTGAAAGCATAGCACTTCATGACTGAAGGCATATATGTGGCAAGAGAGCTTAGCAGGGGACGAGATACATGGCCAGCTTCTGCCTGACATGGGTGGACAAAAAATCATTATATGAAATGTGACCTTTTAGGAAATATGACCACACAGCAGCTGACAGATGACAGGGAGAAGGAGGCCTCAATCCTGTAAGCACCAGGAGAAAGTGCATTCAGCTCCCCATGGGTGGCCCAGCATTATATGCTCAGAACTCTGAAGGGATCATTTATTTGCTGACAACTGGATTCCTGGCCTAAGCAGGGGTTAGACTGTGCCTCGCTTCATGTGGATTTCTGATCTACAGGGCTATGAGAAAGTAAACAGGTGTGGCCTCCAACTGTTAATGCTGAGAAGGTTGTTACCCAGCAACAAAACCCTGCCCATTCCGTTTAAAAACAAGGACTAAATAGTTTTGTCTAATGAGAAATAATACTGTTAAGCAAACTCAGTCTGATTCAGAAAGAAATTACCATGTTCTCTCACATATAGGGAATAGAAGAAGTAAAATTATACACACACATATTTAAAAAGTTTCTTTTTCACTCTTTTATGAAGAATTATGTGATTTAGAAGCTCACCGTCTATGTGCCTTCAATCTCCATTTGCTTTGGTTTAATGTAAAATTCACTTTTCTGTATTTAATTCGCATTGGGTTTTATTATACAATGAATAATAATGAAAGGTAAATGAAACCATCTTAAGACAGTGCCTAGGCAACCAGAAACTGTAGTAGGGGAACATGCAATTTATATATACGAATACAGAGGAATCTGATCCACAGTTGCAAACATAAAATTACTTACACTAACGCTGTTGGTATGAGAGGAAAATCTCAGCACTGTAATAGCTTGATGAAGAGATGAAAATTGTTTGAGAAAAACTTCAAGCCATTTGAACAGAATGAGAACAAGAAAGAGAAATAAAACACCAAGTTCAGTAAGTTTAGCTAAAGGTTTATCACATGATCCAAAGGAAGAACACAGTTTGAAACAGACAACGCTTAAAAATATAAATGAGATTAAGTATTTCAGAAAATACATAATACATATATATTTATATTTGTACAGAGCGTATTTTTATTTAATAAAAGTAAAAATATGAAGAGATAACATGCACAAAAATACGCTCTGTATAACAAGAATTCTGGAACTTAAGCTGATTCTAAAAGAGCATTTGGAAAATATAATCGCTGCATCTTATTAGACAATTTATCAGGGACTCGTAAACCATGCTGCCAATGAGGAATAATTCTAGTTTAGCATAGCAAATCTTCAACTGAAACCTTTTACTTAGGATGAGCTCTTCAGTTTACTCCAATTTTTGTATCATTAAAACATAAAACATTCTTTATATGACAATAGATATTAATTTTACTGCTTCAAACATTTTTATTAAAATTATGTTTGTTAATTCTTTGAGAAATTCATACAATATATTTTGTCAAGTCTCTCCTTCCCTTCCAATTCCTAACAGATCTATTCTCATCTCTCAACCCATCAAACATCATGTCTTTAAAGACAAAATTAAACAAACAAATTAGTTAGCAAACAAAAAATCATCAGGTCCAATTTGGGTAGCCCAAATACTCTTGGATATGGGACCATCCCCGGACATATGATAAAATCCTTAAAGTAAACTTATTCTATCAGCATCTTTCATGAAACTTATTATGGGAAGTTCAAGTTCCTCCCCTCTCCCTCCAGGTCTAGAAAAGTGAGCATCCAATCAGACTAGGATCCCAAAAAGCCAGTACATTCAGACAAAACAAGACCCAGTGTCATTGTCTATGGCTTCTCAGTCAGCCCCCATGTCAGCCACATTCAGAGACTCCGGTTTTATCACATGCTCGTTCAGTCCCAGTTCAGCTGGCCTTGGTGAGGTCTCATTCGAATAGTCCCCTTGTATCAGAGGGTGAACGCACCCCTCGTGGTCCTGATTTCCTTTTTCATGGTCTCCCTCCTTCTGCTCCTCATTTGGACCTTGGGGGCTCAGTCCAGTGCTCCAATGTGGGTCTCCGTCTCTATCTCCATCTATCATCAGGTGAGGGTTTCCTCTGGTCCTGCCTTCCTTGCTCACGTTCTCCCTACTTCTGCTTCTCATATGGACCTAGGGAGTTAAGTCCAGTGTTCCAATGTGGGTCTCTGTCTCTATCTTCATCCATCGCCAGATGAAGGTTCTATGGTGATATGCAAAATATTCATCAGTATGGTTATGGGCCAAGGCCAGTTCAGGCACCCTCTTCTCTGCTACCCAGGGAACAATCTGGGGACCTCTTCTTGGGCCTGGGAACCTCTCTAGAATCAAGTCTCTTGCAAACCCTAAAATGGTTCCCTTAGTTGAGATATATACTTCCCTGCTCCCATATCCATCCTTCCTCCCTACCCCCATCCCATTCCCCCAAGCCATCCCCAATCCTCCCCCTCTCCCTTCTCTCTAACCATCGCCCCTTACTTCCACCCCCCACTCCCCCATGCACCCATGTTTGCCTGGCAATCTTGTCTACTTCCCACAGGGGAAACACTGACTGCTCTTAGGATTGCAGAGGGAGGAGGAGAGGGAGTGGGGGGGAGGAGGAGAAGAATGGGGGGAATGGGAGGGTATGGGGAGGAAGTGAAAATTTTTATAAACAAATAAATAAAAATCATAAAAAAATAAAAAAATTAAAAATCGAATATATAACACTAAAAAAATTTATTATGATCTTATTTGTCATTAAACTTCTGAAAATTTGCTCACCTGAATTAGTCTAGTTCATGCTTGTTTGAACCTATTAGAATCTTCATGCCACATGTCACAATGTTCTGAGTAAATTTTCTTTTCTCATACCAATCTGAAGGTAAGTGACCCAAAACTGAGCAATGACTTTTCAGTGTCTTGAACATTCTGGCTGTGTCTATCTGTGACATATTCTCAGAGAGCATCTCACTGCCCTCCTTTCTGTTTTCCACTTATCAAAAAAAAATGTAATATGCTAGAAATGATGAAAAGAAAAGGTTCTCAAGAAATTTAAGCTTTCAGTTAGTTGAATTTTCTGTGGTCGACATTATTTGAAATAAATTTTGGGAAATGTTGAAGTTAAGTCAACATAGATAAAAATATTAATAAGGAAACTACCTTAGGAAATTGAAAAATGAACTTGATTTTGTATGAGCCATGAATAATTAGCTTTAATTTCCAACAAAAGCATATTCATATCCTCCAACATTAATTTCTAATACTGTGGCACAGTTGTGGTTGTTTTTATGATTCACTAAAAATTATGTAACAGGCAGATATGCCAACTCTTTTCTCTGTAGATGCTTTATCAGTTGGCATCTAGTTTTCTTCTCTATTGTTGTGATAAAACCATGGCCACAAGCAACTTGGAGAGGAAAGTTTTCATTTTAGTTTGCAGGTTATAATCCATCACCTAAGGCAGCCAGGGCAGGAGTTCAAGGCAGGTACACAGGGGCAGGAGCTGAAATAGACAATAAAGCAATAGTGCTGTTTACTTGCTTGTTCTCACTGGCTTGCTCATCCTGCATTTTCTACAACTCAGGTCCAGCTGCCCAAGGATTGTGTCAGCAGATGAAGACTTGAGTGAATGTGTATCCCTGACCTGGGCACAGAAGCATCAAGAATCCTAAAAACTGAGATATAAATAATGGAAAAACCTTCCTCAGGTAAAAATATGAATATTCATGAACAATTGATCTTCAGACAAGACTAGTGTATAGAAAGCAGCTACTGTATATTCTTAATACCAGTGGATGGATGTTTATGTCCTGAGATTGCCCCCCATACATACCTCCCACAGAGACTAGCTAGGCCTTTCTCTTTGTGCTTTATATAAAATATACTAAGTTTCTGGGTTTCTGAGATGTGCAGTAGATGTTCTGCATCAGAATGTGTTCAAATCACTCAATTCTATCTTTTCATGTGTCTGCTGTTTCTTCATTCCTGTGCTAGTCAGGTCAACCCCAAACCTTACAGGCAGAGTGACAAAGTAGCATCAGCCACAGTAGGCTGGGCAATCCTATATCATTTCTTTGCTGGGTGTTTGTTAAGCACATTACATCATTTAACAGCAATTCCAATGGCTTCACTATGTATAATTGCAGAGAAGATGAACCAAAAGTAAGGTCATGATTGAAGAATGTCCAACAGATGAGTTGACTTGAAGAATGTAAACTGTTCAACCATTACCAAGAAGGAAGCAACAACAAAGGAAAGGACAAACTGTAACCACATTTTCCTTCATTTACACTGCAAAATAATGATTCTTATAGTAAAGTCATGATATTTAACAAATTTAAAGTTTTAAACCCTGGGAGATGATGTTATTTATTTGTTACAGTATTTCTTTATCTTAAAGTCCATATCAGTAAGATAATAAAGACATTTCTCAAATATCTGGCATTAGAACAGCAACATACAGGGTAACTTATTCAATTCACCTGTACTTTTTTCTTAAAGTAAATTTGTTTGAAACTAATTTTGATGTTGAAGGACTGCTGAGAGCTTTCTGCGCAGATTCTGCTAAACACTTGAACTGAAACGTTTACCAACTTTCTCATGACTTCTGCTTCCCTAGATTCCCAGAACATTTCCTCATCTATTCTCACAGGCTTTCAATAGTAACTTACTCTAATCTCAACCTTTTAAGTCCTTTGCTTCAGCTTTCTGATTGGCTAATAAAGCTATAAAATGCCACTCCTGGTATTTTTGATAAAACTTCAAAAAATAGTTAGCAGACAGTATTAAATGATCTTTAGCTCTGGTAAGGTAAAGAGGAGCAGGGAGGGGGTCTTACTGGAAAAAGAAGTATAATAGGAAGCTAATAGGCAATTATCTGCTTGTAGAAAAATTACTGAGTTTAGGATACACAACTGTAGTTCCAATCTCTTTTATTTATTATATTAAGGTGATGGAGATTCTTCCATTTTCTGGTCTCCTCTTCAATTTCTTTCTTCAAAACCTGAAAGTTTTTGTCAAATAGATCTTCCACTTCCTTGGTTAGAGTTACCCCAAGATATTTTATGCTATTTGTGACTATCGTGAAAGGTGATGTTTATCTGATTTTCATCTCTGTATCTTTGTTCTTTGTGTATAGGAGGGCAACTGATATTTTGGAGTTGATCTTGTATCCTGCCACAGTATTCAAGGTGTTTATCAGCTGGAGGAGTTCTCTGGTAGAGTTTTTGGGGTTGCTAATGTACACTGTCATATCATCTGCAAATAATGAAAGTTGGACTTCTTCCTTTTCAATTCGAAACCCCTTGATCTGTTTATGCTGTCTTATTGCTATTTTTAGAACCTCAAGAACTATATTGAAGACGTATGGAGAGAGTGGACAATTTTGTCTTGTTCTGGATTTTAGTGGGATGGCTTTGAGTTTCTCTCCATTTAATTTAATGTTAGCTGTCGGCTTGCTGTATATTGCCCTTATTATATTTAGGAATGAACCTTGTATCCCTAATCTCTCCAAGACCTTTATCATAAAGGGATGTTGAATTTTGTCAAATGCTTTTTCAGCATCTAATGAAATGATCATATGTTTTTTTCCTTCAATTTATTTATATGATGGATTACGTTGATAGATTTTCATATGTTGAACCAGCCCTGCCTCTCTGGGATGAAGCCTACTTGATCATAATGTGTAATTTTTTGCATGTGTTCTTGAATTCTGTTTGTGAGTATTTTATTGAGAATTTTTGCATCAATGTTCATGAGTGAGATTGTTCTGTAATTCTCTTTCTTGGTTAAGTCTGTGCGGTTTTGGTATCAGGGTGACTGTAGCTTCATAAAAGGAGTTAGGCAATGGCTCTTCTGTTTCTATTTTGTGAAACACATTAAGGAGTATAGATATTAACTCTACTTGGAAGTTCTGATAGAATTCTACATTGAAACCATCTGGGCCAGGGCTTTTTTGCTAGGGATGTTACTGATGACAGCTTCTATTTACTCACGACTTACAGGTCTGTTTAAACTGCTCACCTGGTCTTGACTTAATTTTGGTAAATTGTATTTATCTAAAATAGTGTCCATTTCTTCCACATTTTTCAGTTTTGTGGCATACAGGCTTTTGTAGTAAGATCTAATGATTCTCTGAATTTCCTCTGTGTCTGTGGTTATGTCCCCCTTTTCATTTCTGATCTTGTTAATTTGCGTGTTCTCTCTCTGCCATTTGATTAGTTTGGATAGAGGATTGTCAATATTTGAAAGCAGCTTGTTTCTTGAAATTATCCAGAAACTCATGTTCTGCCAGATTTACTTCCATATTGTGCTCCATTGTGCTATTTGTGAATTTGGATTGTTTAGTGTGTTATATAAAAGGCAGTTGTTTTTAATGCTTTGCTCTGATTGCATCCTTGAGCCATAACCTTGCTACATATTCCAAGGTGTTGATAAGAGAAGTCAAGATATATAGTTGCTAGTTCTGAGGCCATGCTCCCACTGAGTCTCTGTCCTTTTCACATCAGAACACATCACAGAAGTGGCCTTCAGATCCAAAGAGTGTGGTTGTTTCTCCTTAAACTTCAATGGCTATTGGAAAAGGTCAGGACTTTCCAGGGAACTTATCAGTTATTACAAAGTATAAGGAAGAAATGCCATATTCCTTTCTTAGAGCATCCACTAAAAAGGTGAATCTTCTGGTCCTACAATGTTCAGCAACCTTCCTAAGCGTTGCCAGAGTCGTTTCATTGACATGTAATTCTGAGAACAAGTTTCTGTTTGAATTTTAAATGTCATTGGAAGCACCTTTCACTTCTGCTGAATGTAGAAGTGGTACTGAGAAGAAAAAGTTAAGTCATTAGGGAATTCAAGGAAGCATGTATTAGGACGGTTGCCCCTTCCTTTTTACCTACTTCCTTCCAGGAGTCATGAGGTAGTTTCATCTGTCTTCTGATGTTGTGCTTCATTGCAGGCCCAAAGACTGCAAAAGTTAAGTAACACAGGAAGGACACAGCTTTTGTTCAGTTCCTGTAGAAGGGTAGAACCCTAGGTTGCACAATTCACAAGAGCAGAAAGACTCCCGTGCTTCAACAATGACTGAGTCTTTGTAATGTTCACTTTTCTAATGCTACTTGAGCACCGTTCCTTCCCTGTTTTTCCATTAAAATTTCTAGTTAATGGTGAAATATCAGAATGGAACCCAACTGATTAAAAACCTATCAGTAGATATTGAACATGATCTGCTTTAATCACTTAAATGATTGGTTTCTTCGTCTCAGATAAGATACATTTGCATGGGTAGCAAATACTGCGTGTTCCTGAATTGGCTTCCCAGTCAAGCACAGGAAACTGACTAGCTCTTAGTAGGTTTGAAATAAAATTGTCAAAGTGGTTACAGAAAGCATGATTATTTAAATTTAATAACAATGTCGTACAGTTTTCCATGTTTAGTTGAACAATATCACATACTTAAAAAGAAGAATTAGGAGAAGCTATATGTATGTAGAGGCAACAGATTAATATAGACACTTGTGAATGTTTTAGAGGTTGATGTGTAACTTATAGAAGAAAGGATAGTAGAGCTAGGAGGTTGACACCCCACAGAGACAAATGAGTTTGCAATGATAGACACTGAAATAAGAGACGAACATAAAAAGCTTAATTGGGATCTGGCATTCAGCGACTCGCAACTGCACAGACCCTGTCTACTCTAGACAAAATATAGCATGAAAACAAATAAATTTTTGACAAAATTGAATAAAGCAACAAAACAACAAATAAGTTTCATATTATGAAAAATGTGGAAAGTAGACTTCATGACTTTTCCATTATTTTTTCTTCATGTCACGTTTGGAGCATCCTCCCCCAAATGATTGAGTCTCTTTTTGTTAGTTTTAAAATCCTAAGCCAGTGGTTCTTAACCTTTCTAATGCTGTGACCCTTTAATACACTTCTTCATACTGTGGTGATCCCCCATGAGCTGCGCACAGTTCCAGGCAGACAGCAAGTGGAAGAAATCAGTAGTAAATAAATGTATGAGTTTTGGAGGTTCCCCAGTCCAAATTTTATTAGAGTTGTTTAAAAAGCTTCTGAAATTGTTTTAAAAATATTCAAATCTCATACTAGTTTTTGAATGTTTATTTTGATTTCATTAAAATTTGATCAATATCATCTATAATTGCAAAGATAAGAGAATGTATTCATTTATGTATTTCCACATTTAATTTTGTAAGCTTGGGAATAATTAAGTTTTGATATTTAAACCTTGATAAATGGGGTTGATGACATTGTAATTGACACATGGGTTAACTTGGCCCTTCTTTTGTTACTTTTTATGAGATCATAGCAAAATGGTGACATTCAAGAAGCAGAGAGCTTCACAGAATTTTCAGAGACTGCCATATTGTGTCTCCTAGACTTTAGGAAGTCCTTGTACAAATAAAATCATTAAAATATTATGAATAAATATTGTTTTTCTTGAAATTGTTTTTACAGCATCAAGTGGAAAAGTAACTCTTAAAATTACAGAATATCAAAGAAAAGAGTAAGTGAAGAAATCAGTAAAATTTGATAAACATATGTGCTTAGCATGTATCTTTTTAAAGACATTATTTTACTCATTGTAGAGAATGTCTGCAAGATTACCAGATTTCCTGTGTGCATATGTGCCTCACATTATTGAGCACGATTCTCCAGTGAAGGTAAATGGAGCAAAACTTCAAATTAGTGTATATTCCTTATATTTTTAGTCTAGGAAGAAAACACTTTCTAGCACTTTATAACTGGGATCAAAACTCAAAAGTAGAAAATCCCAACTTTTTAAAGATATTATATCAATTAAGAACATGCATTATCTGGTAAAGATATTAGAAGTGTTTTAGAAATATTTAAATACTTTTGCAATGGTAGGCTACACTTTTCCTAAACTAAAATAACATTATTAACTTGATTGTTTAAAAGATTAAAAAATGATGTTATCTTGCCTCCAAAATAATGGGAGCTATAAATATTATAAACCTTAGCAGTGTGTAATTATGTGGACTATCTAATAGAAAATATTTATTATAAATGGAAACATTGAGTTTGACCAACTTTCTAATAACTGAAAATCTATATAGTGATAATCACCAAAGTAAAAGCCCAAAATTCCAAAAAGCTTTTGGCTAGTGACTTAATTTCTTAAATCTCTAACTACATTAGCATATTCCAATAGTAAGTTTAATTTTAAACATTTTATGCTGTTTTCTACAATGTGACAATAGAGTTGAAAAATAGAAATCATGACTACACTAAAAAACAGGTCACACACTTATTGCATTTTTTAGTGACTAAATACTAATTTAGGACACTCTAAGTTTTATTAGGAACTTAAATTATTTAGGAGACTTTTTAAGGTTAGAATTTAGCATTTCATTGATAAAAGAAGTGAGCAAACTTTACTGGTTTATAAAAAGTATCACCATAGCTTTGGTCATTTTTGGAATGAACAAGGATAAACAAGGTATGGGTTGACTTGGAAAACTCATCCACAGGGAACATTTTGAAGGTACATTTTCCTATAACACTGAGTTTGTGTTATACATTGATCAAAATATAAAGTAAAATAAAACAAAAAAAGATAACAGTTACTCATAGCTAAGATATGAATTGCTCTTTTAGTTATTTTACAGCCAGCTTAGATCTCACAACACTGATTTTCTTTTCTGCCATAAAACATAGTGCAACTGAATATAGCTGAAACCTTAAACCCATCCTTCTCTACTGTCTTCTGCATATATTAAATTTATAGCAAGGTCCAGGAAAGCCATCTTCTCTTTCCTCTTTCTTGAGAGAACCACTGCACCAGCTTTAAACCTATCCCTGTGGAATGTGAACATCTTCATTACACCATAGACTCATATTTCCTTCAATCATTTAACACACAGCTGTCTGTCCTTGACTCGCCACACTGATAAAACTGTCCCCAGAATATATCTTCTGAGCTAACAACTGTTCATCAGATTATAACCTCTAGTGAAGTTCTGTATTAAGCCTGCTATCTCTCCCTGGCTCCCAGTGACTTAGTACACAGTCCAAAATTCTTTCATTCTTTGACCTTTTCAACTTGGGTTCCCAACTCACATCCAGCGCATTAGAAATTATGATCCTTAGAAGTACGAGATATTCCTTTAATTGAACAAATACACCCTTTGTAACTAGTACACATCCTGCTTGATACCTGTTTTGTTATATATAATTTTACTATGTTAAAGTTAAAACCTTCCTTTTTATTTAAAGCAAAAATATTTATGGTATGTGAAGTCCTTTTGTATAGGTATTGCTTTTATTACTTAATGAATAAAATTGTTTCAGCCTGTGGCTTAGCAGAATAAGGCAAGGTGGGAACTCCAAGCAGTTAGAGGATGAAAGAAGTCAGGGTCACTGAGAAGTCATGTAACTGCCAAAGGAGCCAACTGGAATTTTGCTAGTAAGCCATGAACTCATGGTGATACACAAATTAATGGAGATGTGTTAGTTTAGGATATAAGAGCTAGCTTGAAATATGCTTAAGCTATTGACCAAACTGTATTAAAAGTAATACAGTTTCTGTGTAATTATTTTATGTCTGGGTGGCCGGGAATAAGTAAGCAACCTCTGCATACACCATACTTGTATGCAACGCACTATGATTACAGTCATCCCCTACTTTCTTTCTCATCCTCTTCCACTAAGCTCAACATTTTTCCTTCCTTCTTCCCTCCCTCTGTCCCTTTCTTTCTTCCTTCTTTCCTTCCTGTGTCTCTCTGCCTGTTGGTCTGTCTGTATCTCTCTCCTCCTTCTATTTTCCTTCCCTTTCAGTCCCCATACAGACACTGCTATGGTTTTATGATTGCAAAGGTCATGATTAATCCTAAGATCTGTACCCTACTGCATTCTTCCCATGCTTCAGTCTCCAAAGTCTTTCCATGTCTGATCTATGATATTCTCTGGGCCTTGCATTTCATGACAAAAACTTATTTTTTAGTACCAAGTACTCAAAAATAACTTCTGGTAAGTCTCTCTGGAAATAGAGCGATGGTCATAAATGGATCATTCTTTTTATCACACCCTTTTTAGTAGTAAAGAATATTATTCTTGACTTGTAGACAACTTCTCTGTCTATAGTATGCTTTCGATTTTCCAAAGCATTCACCCTTTTTGAAAGCTATTCCCGGCTTAAACTGCACTTCCTTATTTCACAGAACTCATTGGAATGAAATAAAATTAGTGTCAAGATCTTTTTCAAGTAATGGGATTTAAAATCAGAGCCTCACATTTGTTGGGCAAGAATTCTATCCTGAGCTATCTCTACAGTTAACTTTTACTTTTGTTTTAAGGTGACAGGGTCTAAGAAGTTGTTCAATCTGGTTTCAAAGCCTAGATTGACTTTGAATTTTCTGTCCTGCTTCAGCATCCAAAGTGACTGGGATTGCAGGACTTCATGACCGGGACCTACCATCAGTTGAAGTTATGCAAACATTTTGTCACATCCCACCATATCTTTTTTTTTCTTTTTTTTCCAAAGTTTATTAAATTATAAAAGTTTCCATTTCCGCCCCTCCTCCAAACACCCTCCCACTCCCCCCACTCCCTCTCCTCCTACTTCTTTATCCCTAAGAGCAGTCAAGGTTTCCTGCCCTGTGGGAAGTTCAAGCTCCTCCCCCCTCCCTCCAGATCCAGGAAGGTGAGTATCCAAACAGACTGGATCCCCAAAATCCAGTATATGCAGAGGAAACAAGTCCCAGTGTCATTGTCAATGGCTTTTCAGAAAGACTCCAGGCCAGCCACATTCAGAGAATCCAGCCACATTCAGAGAATCTGGTTGGATCACGTGCTCATTCAGTCCCAGTCCAACTGGCCTTGGTGAACTCTCCTTAGATCAGTCCCCTTGTATCGGTGGGTGATCACACCCCTCGCGGTCCTGATTTCCTTTTTCATGTTCTTCCTCCTTCTACTCCTCATTTGGACCTTGGGGGGCTCAGTCCAGTGCTCCAATGTGGGTCTCTGTCTCAATCTCCATCCATCAACGGGTGAAGTTTCCCTCTGGTCTTGCCTTCTTTGCTCACGTTCTCTTTCCTTCTGCTTCGCATTTGGACCTAGGGAGTTAAGTCCAGTGTTCCAATGTGGGTCTCTGTCTCTATCTCCATCCATCGCCAGATGAAGGTTCTATGGTGATAAGCAAAATATTCATCAGTATGGTTATAGGCCAAGGCAGGTTCAGGTACTCTCTCCTCTGTCTAGAGAACAATCTGGGGATCTCTCCTTGGACCTGGGATCCCATTTATAATCAAGTCTCTTGTAAACCCTAAAATGACTCCCTTAGTTGAGATATAGTCTTCCCTGATCCCATATCCATCCTTCCTCCCTCCCTCCATCCCAGTCCCCCGAGCTTTCCCCATTCCTCCCCTACTCCCTTCTCTCTAACATATCTTTTCAACCTCAAGGTCTCATTCTTTCAATTTCGGAGGAGGTGCTTTGCATCACTGTTCTTAACAGACTTTGAAGCTGCTTCTTCTTTTGCTATTGCTTGCTTGGCGAATATTGTCCTTTTCTAGACTTAGTCCCTGTTCTTTCACTCGTCTCAGATTAATCCCATCAGCAAACGGTTCTATATGACTTACCTTTCCAAAATGTAATTACTAAAAGTCACTGGAAGGATTTGTAAACCAATGTTAGCCTTCATTCTCCCTAGAAATGAATCATGGATTTCTCAAGTAGGATGATTTTCCACTGTCTGTTTGTTTTCTTACAGATACAGTCTGAGAGATATGTAGGGGGGCTCCTCACTTTTCCTTTGCCAGCCCCTAATGCACATTGGTGCAATTAAGCAATGCATTTAATTTTCCCTCTCTTCAGCATGTCTCCAAATTTGCAAATGATTATTGTCTCAGTTATGAGTAAAATAAGTTCTGGGATATTTGAATAATTTAGCTTTATGAAAAGGTACCTTTAAAATCAGAACTATCTCTTTAAGATAAAAGGAGTTTCAGTCATGTCACTTGTAAAATTTAAAAATATTTATCCTGTTTTTTATGATTCCCTTCATTCAATGTGAAGTAATTTGAATGCAATAAATACTTGAAACATAAAATAAATAATAAACTAATTTTATATGCGTCTGTTTTAAAGATGTTATTAGCATTATTTTAAAAGTTACTATCATATAAAGGATAACAAAAATATACAAATTTGAAAATAATTAAAGCTATACTTTGTAATTAATGAGTGTATTCCCACATCCATGGACACATTCATCTCCACAAATGACAAAAGCATGCTAAATGTTTACACAGTGTCAATTGAATTTATAAGTGTATCTTTCAGAATGAATTCCTGTCCAACTTAAATTAAGTACTACCTTTTTACTCCCTTAACATATAATAACAATGAAACTGTTCTCATAGCATACATAAAACTTCAACAAATACATAATAAAGAGATAGATGAATAACCAAATAAAATATGTAAAATCATTCTCCATGTTATTAGTTATTGGTAAAATGAAAACTCAATAGTATATTGATATGGAAATATGTCTAAGTAGAATTGAGTAAAGATATTGACACTACACAGGAGTATATTCTAAGAAATTGGTGCTTTATGTAACTCAGTGGTTACCCTCTACAACCTAATGGTAAGACCCTATGTAGAAAACACCACATGTAAGTCAGAGATCACAGAGAAATCAAGTGGGGACCAACATGACAACTTCATCCCCACTGGCTGCTTTTCTAGTGGTCAAAGGTTACACACATGCTAATGGAAGACTAGAGTAACCTTTTGTCTTACCCAGCTTTGATCCATGGAAACTACAAAAAGTGCTTGTCTGTCAAGGTGTGCCAACTGGTACAATGGTGGCATGAGTGTTTTGGTAGTAATCAGCCACTTTTAATTGGATTTAAGATCCACTTCATAAGATGAAACACACATATCTGACACCATTACTGTAAAAAAAATGATGTGGCATTCCCCTCTGTATGCTGTAAATATGTTTTATTACCATTGGTTAATAGAAAATTTGCTTTAGACGGTGTCAGGGCAGAATATGGGTAAGTGAGAAACCCAAACTGAATGCAGGGAGAAAGAAGGCAGAGTCTTAAATTTGGCACAAATTAGGATGGTTATGGAAGAGGGATAGATCTGAAAGAGAGGGGGTGAATATGGTTGAAGCATGTTACATGAAATTCCTATAAAATTAATATGTGTGTGTACATGTGTGAAAATAAGTAAACTTTCATGCTATTCTAGAAAATATTTTAACATTGTCTGATAATACTGAAAAAATATATAATCTATTTCAGTAATTTTGCTCCAAGAAAGTACTTAACAGAAATGTATATATATGACCATAAAAAAGAATGTGTTTAAGAACAATTATGCAACAAGTGCTTGTATTATCACCAAGTTATAAAAATAGATACATACAGAGAGGAAAGAGATAAATAAATTCATAAAAATGTTAAAAATAAATTGCATTAATCTTTGCTATTTAAACTACTTAAAATTCATAAAAAGAAAATAGACTTACTTGCTTCTACATTAAAAAAATTCAAGACAGAAGAGCAAATGAAAAATGAGATGATGCCACTATATTACACATACTAGGTGCAGAAAATCATCTTGTGAAAATAAGATATAACAAAATAAAACAATCTCAAAATTGTTTCCATGTATACACAATTTTAAGGAGTTAAAATTCCCAACAGCATTATTGATAAAATAATGCTTATGTTAGGGAAGCGGAAACAATTAGAGAAAATATGACAGAGTTTAATTGGAGAGGTTGGCAGGACTTGTATCCCTTCACTAAAATCAGTAAAATGTGTACTAGTTCTAAAATAGTGCATTAATGTTGTGTTATCATACACATTCGACTAAAAATTTAGGTATTGTTTCTTTAACATTCAGGCAAACATGACATCTTCAGATTATTTATCTGTCTTCAGAAATCTAATGATTATTTCATATGTACAATAGATTTCATATAGACAAGGAAATGATAAAGACATAGAAGGCAACTAACTAATGGAAGCAGAGAGCACAGAAGAAGGCAACATTTCATAACAGATGTAACACTTGATGTAGCCTTGGATGTATAACTGCAAAGGAAAATTGGATTCAGCATATAAAACAGATGTGGTCTTTAGCTCATTTTAGGGTACATTCACTTTGTGTTTTCTTAGTTTGTTTTAGAATTAAATCAAATGAATATTCTCAGTCATTTCTTTTATAAACACACAATAGTCTAAACAACTTATTGTAAAATTTTAATTTTCATGACAGTTGCAAATGATTAATTCATGCATTATTTCAATATATTTCAAAATTATATTTATTATTATTTATGTGTATTTGTGTGTGTCTCTGTGAATGTGTGTACAGGTGTCCATGCATGCCAAGAGAAGGCTATAGTAACAGATGTTCTTGATCCATGTGGTCCATGGGTTGCTAACTCTGATCCTCATAATAGAATAATGAGCACTGTTAACTACAGAGTCAACTTTCCAGTTCCTGCTCTCTGGATAGTTCTGGGAAATGTAAAATAAATGGTAACACTGAAGACATGAGAACTATTTGGAAAGCTTAGTTTTTACATCCAAGTTACTTTTGAAATTTAAGTGTATGATCTTAACTTTATTAGAACTTGATAGGAATTTATAAATGCATTTAATAAAATACTTAATAAAGATTAATTTTGGTATTTCTTCAAATTAGTAATGTTTCCTTAAGTATAATAGAAAAAATACTGTATATTCTTCATGAGCATTTTAAAAAATCAATTAACATCCAATGAAAATTTTAAGTTGATGTCCCTTTTACTTAGAAAACTGCTGATTCTGACTTCTGTGGCTTTTTTTTAATTTAGTAGAAAATTTATGTAACTTCTCTTATATCCATTAACCAGACTCCTTTTGAAAACTGTTCAAACTGACATTTTGCCTCTTATCCTAAGTTCTCTCTCTCTCCCACCACGATCTCTCTCTCTCCCACTGCCCTCTCTCTCTCTCTCTCTCTCTCTCTCTCTCTCTCCCCTTCATATCTTTCTCTTTTTCCCTTTTCTTTCTCCTTTTTTACCCTCTCTTACTTCTCTCTTCCTGCTTTTTCTCCCTCTGTGTATTTTGAGAAATTATTTTTACTATGTGTCTGTGTGTTGGCTTCAAGTTATTATGTAGTCCATATTGAACTTGATTTTGCAACATGCCCCTTGATCATTAATTTCAGTTATTTGGATTACAGATGTGAGTTACTATAGTCACATAAAACAGACTTCTTTACAACCCCAGAAAGTTAAAAACAAGTGAGCATAAAGTTAGTTTAATTCAATAAACCCAAGAGGCTGCTCTGTGATTCTGAAATATTTGTCATAGTGTAGTCTTCGCACACATGAGTATGGTAACACAGACCATTACTATGGATCTGTGGAGAGATGATAGATGGTGAATCAATTCTTCCCTGGGAGAGTCATAATCTTTGCTACTTTATCTACTGAGTTACTCTGTAATCACTATTTTTGATCTTATCAACTTGGCATAATAGAATACAGAATATGGAAGAGATAAGTGTATACTTCAGAATGTGCCATTTTAATATCCCTGCAATTAAAAAAATCATCTCACAAGTAGCATAACAGCCAGAAAATCTATTGTTTTGTTGCAGATGCTTTACACAAACATTCTAAGATACAAATTGATATACAAATTAAGGAACAATGCATCATTTATCAATGAAGTATGGTTGGGATTTGGTTTCATTGCTATTGTTCACTGACAATTAACTCTGTTCCATAAACATATTTTAATAATTCGTAGACCAATTTTCTTTTTTTGGTTTGTTGAGACAGGATTTCTCTGAGAAACATCCCTGGACGTCCTACAACTTGCTTTGTAAATTAGGCTGACCTTGACTTAACAAATCCACCAGCTTCTGCCTCCCAAGGGCTGGGATTAAAGGGGAATAGCAACACTGCTTGTCAAAACCAAAAAAAATTTAAAGGAAATGTATTTTGATATGATTCAAATCCCTATTTTTATAATAACTATATTAATTTGCAGTATCTAGATTGTATCATAGATCATAAATATAAATGGCATTTTCAGATATTTTGATCCATTTTTAACAAATTTTTCAATTATTGTGTATTATCCAATGAGAGGTTCCATTTATTGTCAGTTTTTTATGTGCCTTCTAGATTTGTATGTAGGTGTAATTTCTCTGTACAGGGAGCTATATCGTATAAGGTTAGTTGTAAAAGTACATGTTAGAGTTTTAAAAATTTAAACCTCCTATGTCTCTGACAATGTGATATGATCATGGCTCAAGGTATAATTTATTTTATTAGTTTTGGCATAATGAAGGATAAGGGATGTTAGGCTCATTTAAAAACAAGGATCTCTGTCATCTAATTGTGTAAACATTTTCTGCTTTGTTGTTTTTCTTTTCACATACATCATTAGATTGCCATTCTTCAATGTTTTTCAATTCAACATCTTTGGAGAAGACATAGTTTGCACTAGTGCTGGAGAAGATTGTTGAAGCACGTTTCCACAAAATCTGTGTAAGATGCTGTCAGACAGAAGAAATGATGATCCTTCAGAACGGACATAAAGCAGCATAATGCACTGAAAGCAATTAACAATGGGGCACAGATTTCAATCCATCAAACCCGAGATGATTCTTTCCTCTTGTATTAGTTACATGATCTTACTGAGGATAATTGCACACATGAGAATAAGATGATCATCTGAATACAACAGGCCAAGTTGATAATTGAGGTGAATCATTTGTGTAATAAAGTAAATTTATTTAAGGGACTTGATTACTCATATTCATTATCTGCATGATGTGTAGTGCTCTACTCTCAATTCTTCTTTAACTAATGAGACCATCATTTTACCATAATTAACGTAATTAAAATGTCAAAATTAGCATCTTTATAGAATTTATTATTGTGTAATGCTTATGTTTTATGTAATTTTTATTTTGTAGCAAATATTTTAGACTTCTTCAATGTGTGATTTTAATATATATGATTGTAATCTTTGAAAATAGCAAGTATTTTTGTCTTATTTTCCTGTTTTTGTCTTTTTATTCACTTTCATATGAAAGATAAGAGGAAGATACAAATCAACATGTATTCTATGTTTTATTCTGGGCTCTCCAGCTCTAAATTCTTAGAAAATAGATAACTAAACTTTGTGTAACATGACGGGCCTACCTTGTTGGGGTTTTGTCCCACCCAGTACCCCACAGCAGGCAACTCACAAGGAAAATCACACACAGGACTCCATAAGATTATAAACTGATTGACCTATTAGGTCACGCTACTTATTAGCTCTTATAACTTATGTTACCCCATTATCCTTATCTATGTTAGCCACATGGCTCAGTACCTTTTCCAGCAGGGCAGCTTACATCTTTCCTTTCCGGTGGTCTGGGCAGAACTGCGGAGGGAGCTTCCTGCTTTCTAGAATACTCCCAGTCTCTTTGCTCCACCTCTACTTCCTGTCTGGCTTTCCTGCCTATACTGCCTGCCTGGCCAATCAGCGTTTTATTAAAATATGATTGACAGAATACAGATAATTCTCCCACACTATTTCCCTCTTTTTTTTTAAACAAAGGAAAATACCCATAGTCCATTTGTTGGGAATGTGGGCGTAGTATTTCAGGCTACTTCCTGCTGGTTGGGGGTGCTGATGATCTTATGGGGACCTAAAGAAAATTTAGAGTTATAATCAAGTCCTGACTGAAGTATCCTGTGAGTCTTGATCATCTCAGGCAGCAGTCTTCAATCTGTTCTGGATGTAGAACTCAGGCATCCGGGCTGTCTGTTCCTACCGGAAATTTCTCGGGTGTTCTTCCTTGTTCAAACTGGATTTTTCTTAACTCAGAATGAATCCACAGCCTCTCATTTTCTGTGGAAACAAAAGTAAAATCTCTTCTCCAAAGAATCATACCTTTTGACTTCAATTTTGAAGCCAAGGTATTTTCAAAATACATATCTTGGGTTAGTTCAGCAGCATTTATAAGCAAACATCTTTTAGCAACTGTTGCTCCTTCCTCAGCATTCAAACAATTCAAAGAGAGCATAATAGCATACAGTATCAAGATTCTCTGTGTATTTTCCACCTTTATGTGGCTTTATTTTAACTTCTATTTCTTTTATTCTTACTTTTACTTTTTGACACAGGTTCTCTGTATATCTTTGTCCTGGAATAACTCTTTAGACCAGGCTGTCCTTGAACTCACAGAGATCCCTCTGTCTCTGCCTCCCCAGTGCTAGAATAAAAGGTGTATGCTACCACACCTTGAACTCAGAGATCTGTCTGTCTCTGCCTCCCAGGCATTGGGTTTAAAGGTGTGTGCTACCACACCTTAAAGTCACAGAGGTCAATGTACCTCTGCCCCTTGAAGTCACAAAGGTCAATATGCCAGGCATTGGGACTAAAGGTGTGTACCACCACGCCCAACTACTCCTTTTTCTTCTTTTTTTACTTCTAAGAACTTTAACCTTTAGCCTGCATATATTTTCAACACATAGTAAACCATTTAGAGGTTTTCTTCCTCTTTGAATCTCTCCTCACTGTATATCTCTCTTTTTCTGACCACATGAGCCTTAAATTTACTAAGCAATATGGAGAGCTGTGACTTTGAAGGCTAGATCCAGCCCATTCCTTAGCTCTCCAGCCTCATGGTGGAGGAAACATCAGAGCCATTTTTATGGTCACAACTCTACAGTGTTTCAAGGTCCCTGTCAGCAAGCAAGCTGCAGCATTCTGCTCACAGACCACACTCAGTTGGACTGCCTGCCTGCAAGAGTCAGAGTTTGCCCTGGCAGGACAGTCCAGAAAGCCGGCATTTTAAAACAGCGCAGCTTTTTTCCTGCTATGGCTGAAAACCGAAAAGCATGCATTTAGCTTTTGATCAACACCGTTTAAGTGTTTCGTGGCAGGACCTCTTAATGAGCTGCAGGGATTTGCAGCTAAAGCTGAATCAGGAAGATTCTCTTAGATGAGAACGCTTGCTTGCCTCTGGCAAGCAGAGCAGACCCGAGAAATTGCTGCTACCAACAAAACATTCTGCACTCTATTCTTTAACAAGCTTTATCAAGCTTTCTGTGGATTCAGTTATCCACATGGGTGCCATATGTAACATGACAACCGGCTTGTTGTGGTTTCTGTCCCACCCAGTACCCCACAACCAGCAAGTCCCAGAGAAAATCAATCACACAGAGATCTCTATAAGTTATAAAGCTGATTGGCCCATTAGGTCAGGCTACTTATTAGCTCTTATAACTTACCCCATTATCCTTATCTATGTTAGTCACATGGCTCAGTACCTTTTCCAGCAGGGCAGCTTACATCTTTCCTCTCTGGTGGTCTGGGCAGAACTGCGGAGGGGGCTTCCCGCTTTCTAGAATACTCCCAGTCTCTTTGCTCCACCTCTACTTCCTGTCTGGCTTTCCTGCCTATACTGCCTGCCTGGTCAATCAGCGTTTTATTAAAATATGATCGACAGAATACAGATAATTCTCCCACACCATGGGTAGTACACTTTATATCAACTAACAAACAGTATGTGCTAAGGATTTGACTTTCAGAAGCACTTGAAAGTTTGAGAAAGTTCATAAAATGAAAGCATTTGTGACTTTTCGGGGCAGCGTATTATGGCAAGTTGAATAATGTCTGCAACCATGACATGTTCTAAGATCCAGATGTTGGGAATGTATCAAAAAGTACTTTGTTGATGTGACTTTGCTGGTGGTCTTGAGGTGAGAGGTTATCTCAGTTTATCTAAGCATGACTTGTTGAATTGCAAGATTTTTTTAAAAATAAGAGACAGTGAGTATGGTGTGATATTCTGCAATGTGGTATGATAATGTGATGTTATTATGTCTGATGTAATTACATGTATGACGTGATATGGTGGCGTAATGAGGTTATGTGTTAAGATTTTGTGTTATAATATGAAGATATGGTGTGATTGGAAGGTATGGTGTGATGTGTTTTGTGTGGTATGATGGGATAGGATGATGGGATGGTAGAATGGTATATCGGGATGATGTAACATGATGTGAAGGTGAGTTGTAATATGGTGATGTGCTATGGTGAGATGGTGAGGTGTGATGTGGTAGTGGTATAAACAACGATGGCCTGGTATGGTGAGATGTTGTAGTAACACAGGATAAACTGTTGTGTTGAAATAGTGATTATGACAGCATGGGATGGTGGTATGGATGAGTTCGATGATGACTTAACATGTTGTTCCAAGACGATGATTCAGTTCATAAGGTTTGACTTTAAAGATAATCAGTCCTACCAATTAGCCAAAGATCAAGCATGGGCATCACTATAAACTGTCCAAAACAAGAATAGTCTCATTCTCTTCGGTTCTGTTAGCATTATTACACTCTAAACAGACAAAATAGAACCAGTAAAATGGTTGCCGGAGTGTAAAATGAATCAGACTGTGGAGATTTAGGGAAGAAGGACATGGCTTTGCTCACTGAAAGATGCTATTAGCTACTTCATGGCACAGAATAGGACAGAGACCTTTCAACTGAAAGATGCACTCAGAATGATGAGATGAGTCAGTGTATGTGGAGATGATCCTCTGCCTCATCTTATAATAAAATAGTATCACAGGTGTGTGTCACTATGCCCAAATGAAATTCTTTAGAGTCTAAGAAAAACAATACTTACTTATATTTCAGAAGAATTTCAATAAAATGTGGATGACATACTTATCAAATATTAATAAGCTAAATACAATATCACAGAGCTAAAGCATTAAGTGACAAAGCACCTGTAAAATCATTACCTAAATTGTTCTAGTATAATAAAAACTATGGAGTCAGAAATTAACATAAAGACCCAATAAATTCAAGAAACAGCAGAGTCAATTGCCTGACCATCTCTTCATGATTTTCCAGTGAGCCACAGAAAGTTCCTCAGAATCCCTCTTCTCTCCTCTCAAAAAGAACTTCTCAGTTGTTCAGCAAAACTATGGCTAAGACCAGGCAGTCAACTGCTTTGATCCAACGTGGCTTTATTGGCACAGTGGAATGGCCATATGAACAGTTCTCCCACAACACACATGAGAGTTTATTTAAGAATATTTAAAATATTCTTGATCCTATTACTAACACAAATATGTAAACATTAATGTGAGTAAGCAAAATTTTGAATACTCACATATTTATTCAATACATAAAAAACACTAACTCAATTCATTTTTCTCTTTTAATTTCATGAGGTGGAATATTTTAAAAGGTAGAACAAGACATTATCATTCATTTTAATGCTAATATTCGAATTAAAGGTAATGTTAGAAGCATTAAGAATACTTTATTTAATTCTTACAAGGTATTTTACTGAGTTTCATTTGATATAAAAACTTTTATTTTATTTCTTAGTTATTTTACTTTCTTAATGTGTAATTTTATTTAGTGAACACTTGAATTGATTCAGCATGTGAGTAAGCTTCTCTAAAGGAATGGACATGTTCAACAAGAGAAAACAGATGGCTACAGATGGGAAAAGATCTTCACCAACCCCACATTAGACAGAGGACTGATCTCCAAAATATACAAAGAACTGAAGAAAATTGACATCAAAAGAACAAGTAATTCAATTTATTTTTTTAATTTTTTCTTTGTATTCTGTTTTTATTTTTTTGTCTTTTTTTTCAAAGTTTATTAAATTATAAAAGTTTTCATTTCCGCCCCTCCTCCCAATACCCTCCCACACCCCCACTCCCTCTCCTCCTCCCTCTCCATCCCTAAGAGCAGTCAGGGTTTCCTGCCCTGTGGGAAGTTCAAGTTCCTCCCCCCTCCCTCCAGGTCCAGGAAGGTGAGTATCCAAACAGACTTGATCCCAAAAGTCCAGTATATGCAGAGGAAACAAGTCCCAGTGCCATTGTCAATGGCTTTTCAGAAAGACTCCGGGCCAGCCACATCCAGAGAATCTGGCCACATTCAGAGAATCTAGTTGGATCATGTGCTCGTTCAATCCCAGTCCAACTGGCCTTGGTGAACTCTCCTTAGATCAGTCCCCTTGTATCAGTGGGTGATCGTACCCCTCCTGGTCCTGATTTCCTTTTTCATGTTCTTCCACCTTCTGCTCCTCATTTGGACCTTGGGGGGGCTCAGTCAGGTGTTCCAATGTGGGTCTCCCTCTGTATCGCCATCCATCGTGGGATGAAGGTTCCCTCTGGTCTTGTCTTCTTTGCTCACATTCTCTTTCCTTCTGCTTCTCGTTTGGACCTAGGGAGTTAAGTCCATTTTTCCAATGAGGGTCCCTGTCTCTATCTCCATCCATCGCCAGATGAAGGTTCTGGCCCTCTTGTCTATTTCCAATCTCCAGGAGGATAACTACATGATTTTTTTCAGGTTCACCTTCTTATTTAGCTTCTCTAGGATCACGAATAATAGGCTCAAAGACCTTTAATTATGGCTAGAATCCACTTATGAGTGAATACATACCATATTCCTCTTTTTGGGTCTGGCTTACCTCGCTCATAACAGAAAATGGAAAGATCTACTTTGCTCTTGGATTGGGAGGATCATCATAGTAAAAATGGCAATTCTACCAAGAGCAATCTATAGATTCAATGCAATCCCCATCAAAATCCCATCAAACTTCTTCACAGACCTTGAGAGAATAATAATTAATTTTATATGGAAAAACAAAAAACCCAGGATAGCCAAAACAATCTTGTATAATAAAGGAACTTCTGGAGGTATAACCATCCCTGACTTCAAACTCTATTACACAGTTACAGTATTGAAAACAGCTTGGTACTGGCATAAGAACAGAGAAGTCGACCTATGGAATCGAATAGAAGACCTGGATATTAACCCACATACCTATGAACACTTGATTTTCAACAAGGGGGCTAAAGGTATGCAATGGAAGAAGGAAAGCATCTTTAACAAATGGTGCTGGCATAACTGGATGTCAACCTGTAGAAGAATGAAAGTAAATCCATATCTATCACATGCACAAAAATCAAGTCCAAATGGATTAAAGACCTCAACATTAATCTGACCACTTTGAACCAGATAGAAGAGAAAGTGGGAAGTAGTCTACAAGACATAGGCACAGGAGACCACTTCCTAGGTAGAACTCCAGTAGCACAGACAATAAGAGAATCAATGAATAAATGGGACCTCCTGAAACTGAGAAGCTTCTGTAAAGCAAAGGACACTGTCAGTAAGACAAAAAGGCTACCTTCTGTCTGGGAGAAGATCTTCACCAACCCCTCATCAGATAAAGGCCTGATCTCCAAAATATACAAAGAACTCAAGAAACTAGACACTAAAACTCTAATTAATCCATTTAAAAAAAATGGGGTGCTGATCTGAACAGAGAATTCTCAACATAAGAACTTCAAATGGCCAAAAGGCACTTAAGGTCATGCTCAACATCCTTAGCGATCAGGGAAATGCAAATCAAAACAACTATGAGATACCATTTTACACCAGTCAGATTAGCTAAAGTCAAAAACACCAATGATAGCCTATGCTGGAAAGGATGTGGAGTAAGGGGAACACTCGTCCTTTGTTGGTGGGAATGCAAACTTGTGCAGCCACTGTGGAAATCAGTGTGGTGGTTTCTCAGGAAACTGGGAGTCAACCTCACTCAAGACCCAGCAATTCCACTCTTGGGAATATACCCAAGAGATGCCCTATCATACCACAAAAGCATTTGTTCAACTATGTTCATAGCAGCACTATTTGTAATAGCCAGAACCTGGAAACAACCTAGGTGCCCCTTAATAGAAGAATGGTTAAAGGTGTGGAACATATATACATTAGAGTTTTACTCAGCGGTAAGTAATTCAATTTAAAAAATGAGGTACAGACCTAAACAGAGAACTCTCAATAGACGAATCTTAAATGATTAAAGACACCTAAGTAAATGTTCGACATTTTGGCCATCAGAGAAATACAAATCAAAACAACTCTGAGATTCCATATTACACATGTCAGAATGGCCATGATAAAAATCCTGTAACAGCTTATGTTGGAAAGAACGTGGGGTAAGGGACACACTTCTCCATTGCTGGTGGGAGTCCAAACTGGTACAGCCAAATGGGAAATTAGTATTGTGATTTCTCAAAAAATTAGGAAACAATCTACCCTAAGACCCAGCACTACCACTTTTGGTTACATACCCAAAGAATGCTCAATTATACCACAAGGTCATGTGCTCAATTATATTCATAACAGCATTATCCATAATAATCAAAACCTGGAAACAACCTATATGCTGCTCAACCAAAAAATAGATAAAGAAAATGTGGTACATTTACATTTTAGAGTACTATCTAACAGTAAAAAATAATGAGATCTTGATATTTGTGTGCAAATGAAAGGATCAAGAAAAAAAAAAGTATACCGAGTGAGGTAACCCAGATCCCAAAATACTAGTACAACATCTAATCACACATAAGTGACTTTTAGACCTAAAGCAATGAAAACCTGCCTACAGCCCACAACCCCAAAGATGACCCTAAGAGAGATATATGTGGATCCATATAGGAAGAAGAAAAAGATAAGATCTCCTGAGTAGATTGGGAGTGTAGGTGGTTTGAGATAGCGTAGAAGGGGATAAGGAGAAAGGGAGGGGAGTGGAGAAATATTTATAGCTCAATAAAAATAATAAAAAAAGAAAAAAAATGGAGAAAACCCAGACTCAAAATTCTTAAAGTATACTTGTTGTCAGGTTTCCTTATCTTGCCCAGTTTCCAAAGTCATTAAGTCTCAAAGAAATCACACAGAGGTCTACATTAATCATGAACTAATTTTTCCATTAGCTCAGTCTTCTTGTTAACTCTTATAACTTATATTATAAGTTATCTGTGTTAGCCACATGGCTCAGTAACTTTTTCAGCAGTGTAGTCACATCTTGCTTCTTTTGTGTCTGGACAGGACAGCTTTCTCTTCCCAGTATTCTTCTGTTCAAATTGACCTGCCTCTACTTCCTGTCTTGTGGTCCCACCTATACTTCCAGCCTATCTATTGACCAATCAGCATTTATTTAAAACATAATTGACAGAGTATAGACAATTGTCCCGCACCATATCCTTATTATATCCTATGTCTGGTAGCTTTTCCAATTAAGTTGGAATCTGAAGATGTTTGGAGCTTCCTTTTTTTGAATTATAAAGAAAATATTTTCACAATATGAAGAAATATTTTCATAATATAAAACATGTATGAAAATGTTTTCATAAACATATTTTCTAATATAAATAAAATACTTGCATTGGCAGAAAAATATAGTTTATCACAAGAGGTATGAAGATATGTTTGAGAGAATTATTTTAATTTAAAAATGAAAAGAACATTTCTAATGTTTTAATTTACTAAGAACATTTAAAAATTCACAGTTTTATCTCCTTTTATATTTCCCTCATATTCTTGGGCTTTTTAAAATTCTATTTACTTTAAGTTATTTAATTCATTCAATGCATTTGTTTTGTTTGTTTGTTTGATTCAGGGATTCTTTGTGTAACAGCCTTGGCTGTCCTAGAAATTTCTCTATAGATCAAGTCACCCTTGAACTCATAGAGATCAAATTTGCCTCTGACTTCCTAGTGCTTTGATTAAAGGCATTTGTCACCCCTACTTAGCCAATTAATTGATTTTAATGTCTCATTTCATCTTATTGAATACAAATTACATACATTATCATAAGCTACAATCTTGAGACAGATATTTACTTAATTCTACAGTATGCTGTTTCTTTAGCACTCCACTTCTTATTTAAAGCCAAAATTAAGTAGACATGTTCTGATAGTCTGAACCTTTTCATGATCTCCCTTCAATAATATTGGATTAAGCTGCATGGCCAATGAAAAGAGTTAGAAAGGAGAAAGAAGTATTGATGCTTCCATTCTCTTTGCCCATATTATAGCTGCCTAAATTATGCAGCATAAATAATAATACTTATGATATAAGAAGTATAAAATAGACTCAAATTGGAATTGCTCATGGGAATTTGGAAAATTCAGGTACAGATAACCTTTAGGAATTCATTCCATGTACAAAATCTTCATGATTGTTAAATGCTAGAGTATTGAAGTCTTGATTAACAGCTGAAAAAAGAAAGAAAAGAAAAGAAATTGGAAAAATTTTATTAAAGACAAATTAACAAGAAAATGACATTTCCTGCTTATGAATATGACTGTGTTGGATATACGTATTTAAGGCTAGAAATTCAGTTGAAATGTCTATAATTGCAAGGGTTAAAATTTAAAAAGAAAATGTTCTGCTTAAACAATAGATCATGTTAGAGTATACTAGTTCCAAATCCTACTGTTCTGTTTAATCCACAATATAATTGTAATTTCTATGGTCAAAGAAGGTGCGATAATGTGCTTCATCATCAGTGGCATCATCTTAGAAGGTCTGAATATTTAGAAATTTGCTAAATTTTATGCTGTGTGGCATCAGCAAATATATTTTTTTCACTCCCCTCTGGGTCTATTCATTGAACTTGATATAATCAAAGAAACAGTGTAATTTTCCCTCAGAAACATAGTTTTTCAAAAGTATTTGCTAGTCATTATTGACTCCAGAGGCCTTGAAATTTTGCAGTCCATGCTTCTGAAGAAATCATGAACAGTGCAAGCATTGTTTATGTATTTTTTCCATCAAGTTTAATTTTTTGTCGGTGACTTTCATAATTAATTTAATTGCCTTAGACTTACTAAGTAAAGACAGTTATATCACCTTACTTCATTCCTTAAATATGTTCATAGTTTAGCATAATTTTCTTCAAAGGAAAATTACATTGTGCCCTTAGCATGGCCCATCTTATAAAATTATGTGTCTGGAAGTCAGAATATGGAAATTAGGCTTTTGTATAAAAATTAGGTTTAACTAAAAACATATTTAAGTATTAAAGCAAAGAAGCTTTAAAATAATATTTTTCCATTGATAATTGAATATTTGTATGCTTGGGCATGTTTCTGCAATGCTTATTATTAACGACGAACATAATACTTTGGTTTGAATTTGAGTTGTGCCTCATTGGCTAATGTGTAGGGATATCTAGTTCACAGATGTTGGCATTGTTTGCTAAAGTTGTGGTGATTTTAAGAGATGTGAATTTTGCTGAGGAAGTTTGTGGTTGGGGAGAGCCTGAGATTTTATACCCTTTTCTTTTCACTGTTTGATTTCTTATTATGGACTCCCCTTTGCGCTCAATTTTACAATATTCTCAAAATAAAGCCAGAATAAACATTTTCTTTCTTAAGTTGTTTGAATCAAATGTTTTCTCATAGTAACAAGACAAGCAATTAATACAGAAAATTGGTACCAAGAAACGAGGCAATCACTGGACTGAATCTACTATGTGGTTCATGGGCCTTTTGAACTCAATGCATTGCAAAAAGAATGTGAGAAAGGTTGCAGCTATGACTTATGAAAGGTCTAGTATGCTGAAACACAGCTTAACTAGCCACTGCAATGGCAGTTGGGAAGATATGGATGCCAAGTTGAAGAGAAAAGACCCAACTCAGGTACTTTCAGTGGTGCATAAGGACACTATCAGAAACATAGCAGCAACCTAAGCAGAAAGATATCTAGGTTGTAAAATTTTACAAGAAAAGTTTTTGAACAAAAAGAGAAACGATGAGAAAGTGTGTAAAACTGTAGGGATAAGGACTATAAAAGGGAAACCTCAGTCTTATCACTGGGATAATAAAGATGTCTTGAAGACAAGTCCTAAATCATGGAAGATGCCATTTTGTAAAAATGCAAATTTCTTTAAGAGAATTTAAACAGCCAATACTACCCAAATGCTCAAAACCATATGATGTGGGATTTCCCTCTGTATGATGTGAATATCATTGGTTAATAAAAAAAAAAAAAACAACAAAAAAAACCCTGTCTTGGGCCTGCACAGAGCAGAACAGAAGTAGGCAGGGAAAACTAAACTAAATGCTGAGAGATAGAAGGAGGAGTGACGAGATGCCATGTAACCTCCAGAGAGGAAAGTCGCAAGCTGCCAGCCAGAACCTTACCGGTAATCTTCAGGCAATATACAGATTAATAGAAATGGGTTAATTTAAGTAAGACATGAGTCAGCCAGAAATACGCTTAAGCTATTAACCAAACAGTATCCCAAATAATATGGTTTCTCTGTGATTATTTTGGGGCTGAGCAGTCAGGAGCTAACTAGGATTCTACTACAACAACCATATATATGGAAATGTTTCCCCTAAGACATCATGCAAAGAAAATTGAAACTCTAGTTCAAGGGACCAGCTTCTACACCAATCGGGCAGTAGAATGTGCTATGTTCATTTTGTACTGGTTGTGTAGACATAATAAATGCAAAACGGAGTGGGTCGTACAGTATTTTACTAAGGTCCCAGAAAGCCTACAGAGGTCAGGTATGAGCAGTAGGGCCAGTGTTCTCTAAAGGAAGCTTCAAATGGTCACTGAATGAATGTAAAATAAGTTGTAATGTAGACACAGGTTTGTCCAGAGACTATGGAATTAATTGTCTAATGCAGAAAATGTCAGGCACAAAGTAAGGTCTGCCTGAGACCATTTGTGTTCTAGTCTAAAGGAGAGGTGTTTCCCAAATGCATTGACATCATGCTTTTCTAACACAGTCCTCTGACTCCATATGTGCCAGAAAGACATGTTGTTCACCCTGTTAGATTTTGTTCTGTATTTCTTTTCTATACCATCATTTCTCTTTTTTTTTTTTTTGGAATGGGCTTGTTTTCTCTTCACTCTTATATATTGTAAGCATGTAACTTTTTTCTTGCTTTCTTCTTTCTTTCTTTCTTTCCTTTTTTCTTTTCTTTATATATTGGCACATAAACAAGAGACTTCTTTGATCTCAGAACACAGTTTGAACTTCAAAACAGTGTTGAGATTCTTAAAGAGTTTGTGGATTTTAAAGTTTCAAATATTTATTATTTGATAACATTATTAAAAATTATTTGCTTTATCAATCCACTCCCTATTCTCTCCCTTCCACTGCTGCATCACTAATTTCCCCCTCTCAGTTTCACACAAAATTTTCACTGTACACTGAGACCACTTAGTGTTACTGATGTGGACATAGTTTAGGACCACTCGATGACACATGGTCAGCCTAGAGAAGATCCCATCTGGAGAAAACTGACTCAACCTTCCAAAGAAACTGTTTTTCTAGTAGTCACTAGTTTTGCAAGTATAATAGAAGAAAAACTGGGTGGTTCACTAGTTCTTATGCCATCCACACTTGAAAGTGAACCTGAGCTTTATCTTGCTCAGGTCCTCTACATCAATCAGAGCTCTGAGAGTTCCCATAGGCAATAGCCCTTCCATGTCCCCCAAATGCTGTTGAGCCGCAGTCTTTCACCACTTCTGACTTGTAACAGTATTTCTGCCTATATGTATCACCGAGGTTGCAGTAGTGGCATTTTGCGTCATAAGAGTGCCCTGGCACTGTTAGTCACTAAGGATAAAATAGGATTTGAATGTGAAATGTCCCTCATACTATGAGGTGGCACTTGGTCCTCAGTTGGTGGTGTTGCAGGAGAAGCTTGGGAACCATGTAAGAAATTCAGTCTTGCTGTAGCAAGTGGATCTCCAGCACAGGATTGGAGGGTGCAGAGCCTGTTCCGGCTTGTTTCCTGATTAGTCCTTTCTGCTTTCTGACTGTAGCAAAATGTGGTCTTGACTGGCACCTTGCTTGTCCTTCACCTTTTGATCACCAAAAGATAAGCCAAATAAGTTTCTGATCTCTTCAGTTGCTTTGGTCAGGATTTTTGTCCCAGTAACAAGAAAAAAAAATGTTGCAGATACTGTTTGTTTAGTTAGAAGATTGAACTTCTTTATGAGTTTTACCTTTAATAGTCACATTCTCATTATTCTAAAAGAAGGCAACTGTAATATTCCCAGTTCTTTTATAAATTTATTTTTAAAGTTTATGATGTTGTCACTGTCAGGATGTTGTCATTCACATTGTGACTGACTACTTTCAAAGTCACAGACAGACTTATGACCACACACTAACCTAATTTCTGGAAAATTTAAAAAGGATCCTAAAATACCAGGAAATTATAGAAGTTACTAACTCTTTGAATCTTTGTTTCATATATATCTCAAATAACCTGAGATTTTAGCAATAAATCTAGCATGTGCTATGCACATTGCATATGCTTAATGAATGTCAGATAAAGTATTACATATATATTATGTTATTAATGTACATATATGTGTACAGATATATATCTAGCTCTGGGTTTATATGTGAATATATGTATATTTATTATTCTCTGAAAATTCATTATCTTTGTGTGTATGTATAGATAGAAGATGTTGATGTATTCCTTCTTTTATTCATAAATGAATGAAATAAGTGCTTTCTTCAAATAAACAAAGTCATAAATCAAGTTAGTTTTGGTCCTTTTCATATTAGTAAGCTATTCATATAAAAAGTGAGATGTTTAAATTCTAGACATCAATACTGATTAAAGAGAACAAGTAAATATAACTAGAACACTTGCACACATGGTTAGCAGTAAAGAAAGAGAAAACAACTAAAATCTTTAAATATGCCCTTGGACACAGGGAGAGAAGTGATCCTAGGTGCCTATGGTAGCGTGTTTCAAACGGCAGGGGATAGTATGAACACGTGAAAGTGAGTGAGGAGCCTCGTCCTTCCCTCTATCAACACTCTGTGAAATGCTGAACGGGAGACATATGGAAGCTCAAACTTAACTTAAGAGTGGGAATTTCCTTACAGCGATTGCAATGATTTTATAACATTTATTTATTTATTTATTTTACTTCTGAGATGTGTGTTGAAGAAATTTTTAAAAAATGTCATATTTATCATAAACAATTTGGAATGTTTTCTTTTAAATAAAACATCTTGCTCATGGCACATATACATGAACATGACTCTTTTTCAATCATAATTTTCAGACTAAATATCACCTATCATTTCATTTTCCACAAATGATAAATAGGTATAAAACAATTAAATTGTTGCACATAAATACATTTAATTTGCACACTTATACTCATATGAAAATGTTTCCATTCTGTAGTGATACCTTAATAATAATAAACACCATTTCATACTTAACCCTTAATGATTATTAAGTCATAGTTAAAACAGCATTTAGTGAATTTGATAGCACAATTCAATACAATGTACTTAAATATTAATTAAAGGAAAAAATGAGAAATATTCATCAGTACAGTTATGTACTAACATTTTTAATACTTCAGGCGAGGAATGTGATGTGTATGTATAGGTACTACCAACCTGCACCTTTAATTTTTCTACATAACTGCTAGAGATGCTCAGATATTATCAGTGGTTTTATATATATAAAACAGCAGAAAATATTCCAATCTTTGTTATATTATTGTCATTAATGTAAAAATGGTACACTTGAATATATATAATATATGCACATTTATATCTATCCATATACTTATACATGTGAAAATATGCATGAATACAGAAATTTGTATTGATATTATTTCACCATTTCAAAATTTGTTTGAAGCTATTCATAGTTGAAAAGTCTAAACTAGCCAGAACAACTCCATCACTGCAATACTTTTCTTTTAAACTACAGAAAAGTTTTCATTACTGAAAAGGTCACAGTGATCAAACTGTATGCGATTTCAGGAGAAAATTTGTATTACAAATCTATGTTTAGAGTTCAAATGATGGGTTCTTACATTTGAATTTATAGTGAACATCTTCTTTTGCATATGCAAGTACTCTGGGTTGGTGGAAGAAACCTTCAATGTATTAATTCACTCTTTTTAATTACATTTTTTTTTTACTTGAATTCCCCAAGTTCTATCATATAACCAAATTTTGCAGGCAAGATCTGAGTGACTCATTTATGCAATGGGAGAGTATAAGTTTCTATGGAAAATCTTCAAGTGTAAGTGAAAGGTGGAGTTTTTCAAATGTCACAACTGAACTAGGTTCTAGGAACTGAAGAGTGAAAACAAACAACAGAAAAATTCCAACTGTCTGGGAATATTTATTAGCATTGCCCGGCATCATTTTGTGTTGCCTCTATCACTGTATGTCAGATAGACTTACTCTTGTATCACCACCAAAATGTAAAACCACCTGAAAGTCAGTACTAAAGTGGTAGTAGTGCAGTGGTGGAACATGATGTCCTGAGGACGAGAGAGAAAGAGAAGCTTGTTACTATGAAAAGAAAAAAAAAATCTTTGAGTTCTGTCAAAAGATGTTCTCTTCTAGGAATAGAGAGGCCACATAAATTGCATTTGTTTTTATAAAAGTATTGTTCAGTTCCCATAAGTACGAAACATCGCCTGAACAAACAGAATAGGCTAGTTGTACCCTTTCTGCAAGCTTAGATATGGATTTTACTTAGTGACATCAACCATGTTGCTCAGAAATTGTCCATGAACTTCGGATGCTTACTTTATTTTCTCAAAGTTTTTTACCACACTAATGTATCACTACCTTGCTTCGGTGACCTTAAGATTTAGGGGAATTGTAGGATGTATAGGAATACAATGCTTGGCTACCAGGACTAAGTGTTGTTGAACACTGTTCACTGAAGTGGGAACACTGATACATATGGTGGTTGAGCACCCATTACTCACACACATGCATGCTCACAAACATGCCCATGCATATTCTCCTATGTGACAATCAAAACTATCAAGTCATACTATATGTTATACAAGCCTCCATGTTGGTGGAGCTATTTGAAAGGGATTAATATTAAACTGATAAAGAAAAATAATTTCTTTTATTGTTTGTATTCCATTCACCCTCTTTTATTTCTTGTAAGTCAATGATAGTTTTCAGGAAAAGTCATTGTGATGTAATTACTTGCCTAAGATTGACAGCAGCAGCCAGTCTAGTACAGATTTTTATGACATGCTAATTTCCCATCTGTCCAGGCTACTTCTTTTTGTGTGCCAATGTTTTAGTGGAAAGTTACAAGAAATGAAAGCCTTCTCTTCTTCTAATTGCAGACTGACAACTGTTAATGTAATACTCTTGCTAAGGAAAAAAAAGGCAGGCCTCTTCATTTTTCCAAAGGTTACTTTGATGAAAAATTGCTAGTTCATTATAACCTCTCAATTGAGAAATATTTTCTACTAATATAAGCAGACTGTGTGTCCTCTACAGTCACTTCTAACCCTAAAAATGCTTTAGATGTCACTTAAACTAATCCCAATATTCTCTGTGAGATTCCCTTCATCTTTTATCCATTTCTAGGATACCTTTATGACTTCATTGAATATACCACTCAAAGTACAACATTCATGTAACTCTTAGGCTTTCATCATTATATGGGAATCAATCAATATATTCCTCTTCTCTGGGAAGAAAAAGAATCACACGATATACAAAGAATGCTTAAGGATCTTTAAGGTGAAAGGGGCAATAAAAGTTACATCAAATAGGAACCGTTATGTTTAAGGTTTGTTTCTGATTTGTTCAAAGATGTGTTGCATTTTTAACGACATATTGATAATTTTATTGCATGTATTTTTGAAGATGAGTGTCTTTATATACCTGTTCTTGCCTTACCTCATAAGAACTGTCAAATTCATACTTAAGGCAGGGAGTTTTCAAGTGAGACGTTTGAGAGGCATTATATCCTCTATCAATATTGAGACATGCCACTAACTTATTTCATAAATTAGCTAAACACAATATTTAAGGCAAATTGGTGGTGAGTTTGGTATATTTGAAGCACTATGCACCAGACTGGGTACCAAATAAGTCATCTTAGGTACAACATAAAAGATTACAAGCTGTTTTAGATGTGGCAAGGTTTGGGACATACTATAGAGATATGATATTTTTCTTAGTCAGGGTTCTATTGCTGTAAAGAGACACCATTCTCACAGCAACTATTTAAAAAGAAAGCATCTGATTTTAATTGAGGTTTGTTAACAGTTTCAGAGGTTTAGTCCATTATTAGCATGGTGGAAGCATGGTGGTATGCAGGCTGATATGGTGCTGGAAAAGGAAAGGACAGCTCTACCTCTAGAACTGCAGACAGCAGAAAGAGAGAAAGCCACTGAACCTGGCTTGGGCTCTTGAAATCTCAAAGCACACTTCCAGCAACATACTTCCTGCAACAAGGTCATACATAGTCCAACAAGGCCACACACACCTTCTAATACTGCTCAGTGGCATGATGCCCTAAGACACTGTTTTCTAAGCATTCAAATATAAAATCCTTTGGGGGCCATACTTATTCAAACACCACAGACTTTAACTTAATTGCAGAATTAGAGAAGCTGAAGTCAATTGTGTATCAAATGATCTGGACGATACCTTCTGCCACTTAGTATATGCTGAAGGCCATGGTTCTCAGTCTGTGAGGGTCAAGACTCCTTGGAGTAGAAAAGACCTTTTCACAGAGTTGCCTAAGACCTTGAAAAATACAGATTGTTGCATTGTGATTCATAACGGTAGTAAAATTACAGTTATGAAGTAGCAAGGAAAATAATATTATGGTTGGATATTACCACATTAGGATCTGCATTAAAGGATCACAGCAATAGTAAAGATGAAAGCCATTGGCATAAGGTCTCTCTGCATCACATTTTGCTTCTTAATTTATCTGAGAGAAAAACCTTAAATTGACTAAATGACTTTAAGACTATGTGTATTTGTGAAACAGGTAAGTTTAGCAGTACTGATGAGATAAACCCTCAGCTGATGTGACAATTACAGAGACCAGCATTTTCACATTGCTCCTGATCTACGCCAATTTGTCATTACTTTATTGGAATTCTCAGAATACATATTAACTTCTTTAGACTGATATTTTTGCATCGTTAGCATTAAAATGATGATATAGTTCCTTGAATTTACCTTTAAGTGGTTATTATTTTGTTCCTAATTTCAGCAGAACTTCTGACAGTATCTTGAAATCTCCTTGAGCTATTATTTTGCCATGCTCAACTTCTCTCAAGCTGTGTTTAATCTAGTTTTAACCAAAAGCAAAAGTTTTAAATTTGACTTTTAAAGGCAACTATCACACTTTTTTATTTTCATGTAGAATGGGACATGCAGCAAAGAACTTCTAAGTAACTATCTCCATTTTTTAAAAGCAAGACTTCAGGAGATATAAAAGAATTAAGAAATCCCTTAAAAAAAAAGCTGAAAGACTGCTCTTTCACCAGAATATCCAAAAGGCATATCTACGCAGGGCATTCATGGGATAGTTACACCAGACAGGGTTCAAATAATAAAATTATCCTTTAGAAAACAGGTTTTGAAAATGGAGGGAAAAGTACCAGTCAGGGTGGGGATGGTGGAAGAAGACTTAATGAAACAACTAGAAATACATCTGTTGAGAATGGTGTAAAAAAAAAATCTGTGAGATGACAAACAGTCAAGAGTTATCACATGGATGACCTATTTTGGATTGGAAAATCTGAAAATGCCATCTAAGGTAGTTTATATGTACATACATAATTACATGTGTACACATATTAATAAGTATAGCAGCAAGAGTACTTAGGAGAAAGCTTTGGTACGTTCAACCAAATATGGCAGTGCATCCATTGAAATGAAGGCTGTCAAAATGGTTTTCTAGTTCAGAAGTCTAATCTTCAGAAATAAAAATGAGTTAAGTTTATAGGTATTCCAAGGCTAAATGGACCGATCTCATCCTCCAAAATTTACTACGTTGTCTGAGAGAGGTTTTAAAGACACTTCAGGAAATTGGATTTTTATGTTTTCTTTTCAATGTTGAAAATAAAGCAAACATTTTAAAATATATAACAAAATCAAATATTTTAGCCTGGGTCATAAACAAAACTAAGACTTAGCAATATAACCGATTTTGATTTTCCTATATTTTACCATTTCTGAGTGCACAGCTATATAACATAGCAATATTGATTATTTTACTTAGATAGCATACATTTCAATGAATTTCATGGTTCCTTACATCTTTCTATTTACACATGTAAATCTCTAATCTTTACTAACAAATTGTTTTGAAATAATTTTCCCTTTTTCTTTTGTTGACAACACTGATGATGTCTGTTTTAACTATAATAAATGAAGTTGAATACTGACTTTTCTAACTAATTCATTTTTTCATATGTATAAACCTTCAGATTGTGTTTCAATTGCTGTCAATGAACAAGTGTCTTCTGTAGTCACATATACTTGATAAATCTTATTCCCTGACAATAAAGCATAGTAAAACCAGTAGAAGCTCGGTATTGTCATCTCTTCTTCTCTATTATCATCTTCACGGTATTTTTAACTTCATTCTTGTGCCAAATACATGCTTGAAAAAATAGGCTTCAAAATCATTTCAGTTCCTACAGAAATGGAATCAGAATAGGTTTGTGCTTCTCACACTCTTTAGATGCAGAATTATTAACTTTGATGAAGAAATGCTTACTAGGCTAGTCTCATAAACTGGACAACAGTACCAGGATTATATCTGCTTAGGCAAATTATTTTGAATTGATTCAGTTTATTGGTAATGACTAGGCTAACCTAGTGTGCTGGGGAATGTTACCAATTCCTGTACTTGGGAAGGTAAGGAAGAAGGACAGCCCAGATTTTGAAGCTAGCCTAAGACTGAATAGTGAGGCTTGTTTCAGAAACTTAATATAATAACAATATTAGCAATAGTAATAATAATAGTAGTAATTAATAAAAGTAATTCCAATAGAAGTCAATTATCATTTAAGCAGTTGTGATTTGTATCTGCTAACATAAAATAGTTTATATTGGTTTCATTTTAACAATATGATCTGGTTAAAAGTTGTTATTGAACTGTCACACATATATTAATTCATGTGTCAATATCAAGGTTGTTTAAAATATCTTCAAATAATTTTGCTCCTCCCAGGATAGCCTCTCCTTTGCATGTGATTAGATAACAACATCTTAACACGTAATATAAGAAAAAGAATTAAAGTCATTATAAGTTGATATTGTTTTGCTTTTGAACACATAAATATTCACATTCTTCAGAATCCTAAAGTTCTCAGGCACACTATATGCTTCCAAGAAATTATATGTATACCAAAAAGTATTATGCAGGCTAATCCTGCTGGCTGTTAAACCAGATGGGCTTTTCTTTACTTAAGGCAGATGTAATGACATCTATCAGTGCTCTTCTGGAACCTACCTACTCCTGTGTTCGTTTTGAGTTTACTCCTCATCCCTCTAAAAGTTGTGATTTTCAACTCATTTTAATATGTAGAAATTTTAAATGATAATAGCTTCATAAACATTTTAAATTAGATGTTTTTATAGAATGTATATGAATTTATATATAATTTTGAAATTCCAAGATAAATAAATAATAACATTTTGCAAATGGTACAGCATCTGGTAATTTTAATATTAATGATTTCACCATCTTAGGAATGAATCTTTAGGTAATGGCTAATCTAGATCACACTTCTCAACTGAGAGTGTTTCCCCTTGGAATTTGATGCTATTGGCAAACAGTCTAGAATCCCATAACTCTCTGGCATAAGTTTACTTTCTAATGAAGGACTGCCCTTTAAATACTGCCTCCTCAGATACTCTGCCTTTTCACGCCTGCCAAAAAAGAATACTGCTTGTTCTAAAGTTCACTTCATTTTATCTAGACATACATTTAAAAAAAACATATGTTCTTCAGCAATCCAGAACCTTAGAGGATAGATCATAACTTTCATAGGTTCATTTTTAGTATAGAGTAAGACTTAGCATAAAATCTAACTCCAGTAACACAGGGCGATAAGAAGAAAGAAGGAAAGAAGATAGGGACAGGGAAGGAAGGAGTGGGAAATAGAAGAAGGGAATAGGGAGGAATAGGAGAACAGGTGATAATGGAGAGGAGTTGATGAGAGAGAAAGAAAATGGGCAGGGAAAAAAGAAATTAGAAGCTAAAGGAGAATGGTCTAAAAGGAGGGGAGTCAATAGACCAGCTACAGGACTAAATTTTAAGATCTGCAGAAAGATTTAGTAGTTTTTCTTGTCCAAGAAACATGGGATTCACGGATCTGAGAATCAGGGGCACTGGAGCTGAACAGTTAGCTCCTCAAAATAGCTGAAGCATCTTTTTTACTTCCCTGTTTCCCTTCTAAAGCTCGCCTGAATGGTCCACAGCTTGAGATCCAGCAGGTCTGCACACCCACATTTCCAGACGAGGGCTCTGAGTCATTGTCGAGGAAACATGGAGATCGATGTAGCATGCAGTCCCAATTCTTGATTCTAATTTTATTCAGATGGTTATAATCTGGTATCTTTTTTAAACTTTAAGTCTACTTTAGATCAGTTTCATTCATATGACTTTCAAAAACTTGGTATTAGATTTAAAGAACTAAAACTAATTTATTTTTAAAATTTGATTATTCCTTGTTATATAGCTACATTCTATTTTTGGTCACCACAGTCATTTTCCATATCATGGATATGAGCAATTAATCTGCAACATGTTCTTGATAAACACTTCATATCTTTTATGAGCATGAGCCAGTTTCTTTTTCTTTCTTTATCAAATATACCTAACTATCTCTGCATAGTATCTACCTCTTGTCTTATTGGCTCTGAATTCTTTGCTAAGTGGCTTAGATATCTATTATGATTTGTCAAGTATTTTCCCTTCATAATATTTGTTCTGTTTTATTAATTTATTGTCCTTATTACCAAAGGAAAAATGTTTAGATTTTCTGGACCAGTTCCTAGGTCACAATCTGTTGGGCTGGGCTCCCTGGGCTTGTCACTCATAGTCTTGTGACTTGGATACAATCTGCTGAATATTAGTGGAAGAATCCGAAAGAGATGCTACTGATACAGAGGGACAGAAATGCATTTAGTTTGGTTTCATAGGGCAGGTATTTCTGAGCATCCAGAGTGTTCTGGTCTTTGGGTATTGAAGAGTCAGAAAAGTTACTGCAGAGGTAATTGGGGTGTGATAGCCAGGGAATCCCAGCAATCGCTGGTTTTTGTTGTTGTTGTTCTTCGATATCTGCTGATCACTGCTAATTTGTGAAGTAAATTCACTAAGACTAAGATTGTTCATTCATTAATGGGAATACAGGCCAGAATTATCCCATTGTGAAATTGTACAGCTTTACTCTGAGCATATGCTTGTTGTGCAAAGCAACCTATTTAGTACAGGCGAATCAATGGGTTCAGATCTACAGTCTGGTACCTATGTACCAGACGAGTAAAACTCTCAGTACAAAAGATTGTCCTTAATACAGTTGATTAATGAAAGGGTACATTTTTAAATGTTTAGAATTTTATTGGAAACATATGATATCTCCATGACTTCATCTCTAGATAGATATACCTACGGGGAAGATGGTGGCATGAACATGAAAGTGTAAAAATTAATTCAATAAAGTGATATCAGGCTCTAAGGCAGTGGAAGGAACATTTAAAATGCAAAAGAAGTTTAATTAAAATGGAATATTTTGAATAAATGAATAAATGGAAGAAATGACCTAGGGAATAACCCCTAAGATCTTGTACAATTATTTATAAAAGTATCATAATTTATCTTATTAAGTGAGTATCAATAAACTCAAAATGTTTAGATTAAGCTATTTTCTTACTTACAAATTGCTGTGACAGTGCCTTAAGTGGCTAACATGAGAAGGAAACACAGAGAAACATGGCAGAAGGGAAAAAGAGTAAATATTTAGATAAAATGAATACAAATCAAGAAATGTACTGGAAGAAAATCATGCTCCATAGAGAAAACTAATAATACACATACCTTCAAAACAAGGACAATGGTCCAGAAATTATAGATTGCAAAACCACACTCTCTCTGGAGTAAAACTCATGAGGGTAGAAACAAAAATGAGTCTAAATAAGTAAGCAGATTGGAATAAAGAATTTTTTTTAGCAAGATACATGAAGTATGTGGAAGATTCTAAGACTAGTAGAAAGCAGGAAGTACTCATGATCGTGACAATAGTTGAAGAGTTATTTGTTCTTCAGTGAAACAATGAAAGGCGTGGGAGAAAGAGGCAGAAAGGCAGGAACTACAGATTATCTATGAAAGGATTGTGGACTTTCAACATTTTCTCTAACCCAGATTATGATGCTTTCTGGTAAAATGTAGGATTGGCTAGGTTCCCTATAGGTATTCCATTGAACTACTTAAATATGGATAATTCAAATTTTTTATTTAGCCTGTTGACATCCAATCTAATAAAAATTTCATTTAAACAGTATTTAGAGCTGTTCCATCCATATGGGATATGTACGCCCAGAGCTTTGCCAGAGGCAAAATGTGTCTGTGTTGATAGAAGACGCATTGTGCTTTTTTCTGAGTTCCCCACTCATAGCTTATTCAGGGAGTTCCAGCAGCTCCTTGAATGTGTGTGTGTGTGTGTGTGTGTGTGTGTGTGTGTGTGTGTTCAATATTTATCAGTGTTGTTTGTTCTTTTTTTTTAGGTCTGTCAAGACGTTATATAGTTTTTTTTAAAACAGGAAGATGAATTATAAATTTATTTTTCTTCCAATGAATAAGTAGCACTATCCAATCGAATATTGTTCTCTTCAATCTTATCCAGGGATCTGGAAATTAAGCACATGCTAAATAGCATATTGTTTATGCATTTGATGGTCCCCTTGTTAGTTTCACTTTCTACTCAGTTCTATTTGTTTTTATCATAGTATAGTAGCTATAGTTTCTAAGCAATATTTAACATATGGCAAGAACATTGACCATTGTAGGTACAATATTTCAGAAAAGTACAATGGCATTCATCCAATTACAAACTGCAGTTTATTAATATGACCACTAATCCCATTACAATTCTCAGCAGCAATTATCTAAATCTGTAAATTAATTTTGCTGCAACACTTTATTTTGTGTGATATTAAATCTTTCCATAATATAATATTAAGCCCGTATTTTATAACTTTACACTGTTTTCCTCATCCATGCACACTATCTTTTTATTTATTAATTATATATAATACATGATTAATATAAGATTATTAATTGAAAATAAAAGTATCTATGCAGTAGTTTAACTTACTTTGGTTTCTGGACTTTTTTTAATTAATATACTTTTGCTGTAACTGTACATAACCTTAAAATAACAACAAACATTTCTTTTTGATATATATATATGCATGCATAGGCAACAGAGAATACAACATAATGACAGATGTTTTTTTTTCATTGCCGAGATGAACCAGAATCATCACAGTTCTTTAAAGAGAAGCAAGTGCTGGTAGTTTTTATCCCTAAAAAATCCATTGCTACTATTATCTTCATTAGGGACTGTAGCACTGCTCCAACTAAAATCAAAAAGAAGAAAAGGATTCTCCTACTATTTTTAGTCCACTGTTATAAGCAAATTAATTTAGTCTCAAGAAATCTAAATACTGTATATGCATAGACGTTGTATGGTTTTATTTGAAGCAAGAAAAGACCATCGCTTATATTTCTCTTAAAAATAAGGTGAATTTATAATTCCAAACTTTTCTACTAACAAATGAGATCATTACATGGAAATTGCCACCTAAATAGGCTGACATGTTTGTGATCCCATCACTTTTGAAGTCAAGGCAGGAGAATCAACAGCTCAAGGCCAGCCTTAGATAAATATAATATCAAGTTACAGACCATCCTGATCAAGTCTGTCGTAAAAACAAAATCCTAAAACATTAATAATATTAATAAAATGAAACAGTTTGTGACATATTTATATTAGATCAAGAGAGGCATGATTTGTGACTTTGGAAAAACATGAAATTAAAAAAATAAGAACGGAAAATAAGAATGATAATTATCGTCCACTGAAACACTTTAAATTTCTTTAAATATTGTCTAATTCTGTTCTTTTTTATAGACCCTTTCCCCTGCTTTTGTTGTTTCTTTCATTTCAGTTATCTAAATCTAAAGAGATCTTTTTACCTTAATTTTATATCTCTAAAATTACATCCTTATTTTTATTAAAATAACGATTTAAAGCATAATAATGTACAAGTAGGTATGCTAATTTTTATGTGTTTTTTTCCACTGCACTACCATAGCATCTGAATTTTAATTAGTAGCTGATTAAATGTTTAGTTAACAGTAAGAGACTAGTCTTTTTTTTGTCATAGTATAGGACCTAAGAAAATAAAGATAATTACATTAAAACAACATAATTTGTTAATAGGGATTTATTTATCTTTATAATATAATATCGGGAAACTATTCATATGATTAAAGTCCAAAATTTTGCAAATTTTAAGTTATCAATTTTATTTTTGTATTTTAAAAGAGATTTTTATTTTCTTATAATCATTGACTACAAGATGAGAGTGTTAAGGAAAGTCAAATTAAGTAGAGGATAAATTGTTTTGTGGACACATTTTGTTTCCAAAAACTTTATAATTTAATTAGTTTTCTAAGATAACATGTTATATGTTATGAGATTTTTAGATATTGCTCTAAGTTATATTGTTCAAGGCCATATTGCTGTGAAATAATATATAAATAATATTGCCTTTGATTATAAAGCTAAATAACTTACTGTTATTAAATCATTATTGTATTTCCAACTTGGTTTACAGTGTAGAACACAGTGTATTATGGAGGAGATCTAAGTTACAAAGGATTACCAGAGTGAATACTAACTTCAACAATAATAATGAAAATTATTTCTTTTTCAAGACAGGGTTTCTCTGTAGCTTTTTAGATCCTGTCCTGAAGTGAAAAAAAAAATTTAACCACCATTTCTTTCTCTGCAAATACAATAAGCATAGAAGCCTTACATTAACAATCACAGTTGCTTCTTATGTAATTTATTCACTGAAGTTTCTTCTTTATTTTTTTCACTGTGATACTTTTGTCCCAAATATGAAAAACATAGAAGCAATCATTTTTCAAAAAATATCATCACAGATTATAAGAAATAAAATTGAGATGGCATCTGAAAGTCAAAAACTAATTATTTATTCCAATATTTAATAAGAATATGAAATTTACAAGAATGATAATGGATACATAGTCTTTAAAGTAAGTTAACACCTTTGTTTAGGATCACTTTGTAGTTTTCATGTTGGAAAGGAAAGAATTTTAAGAAAAATTATTTCTTAAAATATATTTCTTAAAGAGCATTTCTTCTTTGTAGCTCTTTTTTAAAAAATAACCTTTTATCATTTAACATACCAATCTCAATTACCATTCCTTCCCCTCTCCTCTTTCCCCCCACCTTTCCACATCCCACCTCCTAGGGACTGCTCAGAGAGGGTAAAGCCTCCCATGGGGACTTAATAAAGTGGCACATCACTTTAAGACAGGACCAAGACCTTTTCCCCTGTATCTAGGCTAGGAAGTTATCCCTCCAAAGAGAATGGTTTTCAAAAAGCCAACTTATGCACTAAAGATAAATTCTATTCCTTCTGCCAGTGACCCCACAAATTGCTCAAGTCATACAATTGTCACCCACATTCAGAGAGTCTAGTTTAGTCCTATGAAGGTTTGCCCGCTGTGAGTTCTCACTAGCTCTGGTCGGCTGTCCCTGCGGGTTTCCCCATCAATCTTGACCCCTTGCTTATATAATCTCTCCTTCCTCTCTGTGACTGAACTCTAGGACCTTGGCCCAGTGCTTAGCTGTGGAACCTGGCATCTGATTCTATCAGTTGCTGAATGGAGGTTCCATGATGACAATTAAGTTAATCAATATGATTACAGGGTAGACCAGTTAAGGCACTCTCTTCTCTATTGCTTAGGGTCTTAGCTGGCCTCCTCTTACGAATTCCTGAGAATTTCACTAGTGCCATGTTTTTCTATAACCCCATAATGACTCCCTCATTCAAGATATTTCTTTCCTTGCTCACACTCTCTGTCCTTCCCCATCTTAACGATCAATCCCATTTCCACCTCGCAGGGAAGTACCATGGTGAAAGCATTTGTAGGTCATGGGTCAGAGATGTGGAGGAGTAATGGGCCACTCAGAGGAGGTCAAGCAGGGGTCTTGTGGTGATGGTATAGGCTGTGTGAATATGATCCAGGATTTGGGACAGTGAAAGACATAGTGAAGGAGTGATGTGATGAGAGACTTACTCTCAGATGGGGTGTAGGTGTGAAGAGTCAAAGGAGACTCGTTAGTTTCTTAGACTTCCCTACAGTGTGCAGTGTCTATATAGTGGAGATAACTTAGAAATTGTGAAGGCAAGTCAAAGTTATTGAAATGTGTGATTAACTTCTGCTATCATATTAAAACTGTTAACATCTTATTAAAACATTAAGCATGGCCCATTGTTATAGGTCTTGGAGTGCTGAAACAGTGTAAATCTTTGTATAGCAGTGGAACATGTAACACATTATTGGAAATGCTGTTGATGGGGTGATTGGTTATGCCTTGCTGTCTCACTCATAAGTGGATATTAAACTTAAAGCAAAAGATAACCATCCTATATTCCATGGCCCCAGAGACACTAGGTAACAAGGAAAACCCTAATAGAGACATATATGGATCCCCCTGAGAAGAAGAAATAGACAACATCGCCCTGAGTAAATTGGGAGCATTGATGGGTGGGGAGGGAGGGAGAGCAGGGGGAGAGAGCAAGGCGGGGGAGAGGAAAAAATGCATTTCTTAAACTTTATTTTAGAAAAAATACATTGTGAATACAGAAAGACTTACATCTAAAACATATAAATTGTGGAGAGCAATCAATAGCTCTGGCCGTATCCTGAGTTACTTGGCGGTGGGGGGGGGGGTCTATGAAGCCCTTTTGACAAATGACTGAACTAGCTTTAACCTATTTAAGCACTGGTTGTTTAACTTGGTGACAGAAAAACGGAACCCACGACTTGGTTACAAAAAAAAAAATGGAACCCATGACTGACATTCTTGGGTGTCCAAGAATCTGAGATTAAATATGCAGTAGACCTAAGTGAAATCAATACTATTGTTCTGCTAGAGGAACATAGCAATTAAATGACTCCTGATGAAATTCTCATACACCCATACATCAGTGATCAGTGTCTTCAGTCAATATCAGAGAAGTTTCCCCTTGTAGGAGATGGAAACTATTAGACAGATTTGCAACTGGACAATGTAGAGAGAGTGAGAGACTTTCAAACACTCAGTGTTATTCAGCTGTCTTCCTCAAACCCTCCCCTTAGGGCTCAGCAAGCTGTGCAGAAGATGAGGCAGAAAGACGGTAAAAAGCCACTTGACATGGAAGACACCAAAGAAAGAGTGTCTTCCAGACACAATAGGACTGATGCAATATGATTATGATTCCCAGAGACTGTGTTAGCATGCATGGGCCCCGCACAAGTCTGAGCCAGATGGGATTCTCTTATTGAGAGAAAGAAGTCGACAAGAATCCTAAGTCAAAAGCTATGCCCTAATGAAAACTTCTTGCAAAGAAAAAATCAGTTCTCCTCAATGTATTTTTGCCGGGTGTATTAACAGAGACACTTTGCCTAGCAGTAGATGGGCAACACAAAAAAAAAACTACGATATTTTCGAAGATTTTAAAATGAATTTCATTTTGTTTTGGGATTTAAAACATTTGCTGTGCTTGGAAATTTAAAAATATTCTTACTGTTTGCTTTTGCTTTCAGGTTTGTGTATATGTATGCATGCGTGTGAGTGTGTGTGTATGTGTGTGCATTTGTGGGCATGTTGTCATTGCTTTTAAATATTTTGGTTAGATAGTTTGTTGTATTTGCCTGTTCTGTAAGGAGAGAGAAAAGTAGGTATGGAGTTGATAGGGTGGCAAGGTGGGGAGGAAAGAATCTGGAAAGAGATTCATAGAAACCATGATGTGAATATATTGTGTAAATTTTTAATGACAATTAATAAATAATAATTTCTGATATAGCAAAATACATCTCACGATTAAAAGAATATCTTTAAATTAAAAATTAAAAGACAGAACGACAGTGCTATTGTCATAAGTCATGCTAAGGAGAGATCTTCAGGTTAAAGACAGAGAATACTTAACAGCAACTTAAGTCGGCAGGGGTAAGCAACATCATAAATGTACGACTGTGCTGTTTCCTTGGACTCCTGATAACAAACATGTATGCATCAGTTACAGGAAACTGACTCCAGAGGTAAAAAGAAATGCCAAAATGCCACTCAAGTACAGTTCACTGAACTAAAGTGGCAATTAAGTTTTTTTTCTTCCAGAATTGTTAGAGAGGAGCTAGTAGTATGTGAACAAATACTTCATTAATGTTTTTATTGTTTGTTTGTACTGCCCATGACTTTTATAATATTAGAATGCCATTTAAGCATCTTATTAAAATGAGGCTTTGACTTCTTATCCCTATTGGAGAATGATTGGCAGCTGATGTATGGAGATGATCATGATTTTGAGAACATGACTGTTTTCCTGTTGCTCATGCCCCAGGGGATAGCCATGCATGTATGTGGATCTATTCAGAAGAATTAAAATACTTCAAATAACTAATTGTGTCTGTCGGCTTTTCTAATTAACTAAACAATACAAAGCAGAATAATGTATAAACTGTGGGATCAGTTCAGCCATATAAATAGATATCCTGACGTTTATATAAAATGACAGATATATTGCATTTTAATATTTTAATTCTTACTTTCTTGTGTTTAGAAAGTAGGTGAAGGACCATCTGAAAGCTATTGTCCTCTATGTGAGATTTCATTAATTTTTCAGGCATGTATTTCCAAGGGACGCTTGGCTTAAGAACCGATTAAAATGAAAATGTGCCCAGGGAGCGTTGCAGAGAGGCCGCTCTGAGATGTGCTTCCTGCCTGTGTTTGTCAGCATGGGACACCTGCCCCGTTCAAATAAGAAATATTTTCATCTATAAAACAGCAGCATTGCACCTGTGACATATACTCAGCATGGGTATATATTTTTAAAATGGATGTGTATATTGTATACTGAAAACTAAAAATATTTTGCTCTAAATGACTATTTCTGTGACAGAAGTGTTCCTTTTCCACAGTGAGAGCATATTTTTAAGCTTTTAAAGTTTTTAATTTTAAAATGTATAATATTTTGAACTTAACAAGCTGTAAAAAAGTTCTTTATCCTTCTTTCTTTGTTATTCATTCTGATTTTATTACAGTTGTGGCTGACATTACATGTTCTTGTAGTCTTCTTGGGATATGTTTGTTTAGCATGAGGATCATTGGTGTTGTTATATGACCTTATACTGATACAACCACAATTTTTTTATTTTATCTTTATTCTTTTTTTCTTCCTTTTTAAATTTATTTACATTTTATAGAACTCTACTTGCTGGTTCTGTCTCTGCTGCTCTTCTATTAAGTCATCCTTTGGTCAGTGGTAAACCACAAATAACATTCAAAGTTGGGACTGATTATTAAATACAGGTAATAAGACACAAAGTCTTCTTCAAAAACAAAATGAAACCAATCATCTGCTGGAATTACCAATAACCATTACACACAAAAGTTATGTGAGAATGCAAGTACTTCTGAAATGTGTTTAAGATCCTCAAGTATAGTGTAAATGAAGAAGTTGAAATTTTTACCCTGGAAATGCTGAAGCATTCGTGAGCAGCATGTATATGATGGTTCTGTTGAACTTGTCCACATTGGGTTTTATGCTCTAAGTTGATGAGGACAAGGAACCAAGTCTCTTCATCAAAAAAAAAAAATACCAGATATCATTACAGATGCTTGTGAGACACCATGCAGTTGCTGGGAATTGAACTCAGGACATTTGGAAGAGCCGGTAGAACTCTTAACCAGAGTCATCTCTCCATAAATTTATTGCATAAATCACAAGTTACTCTTTGATTAAGAGGATTATGCTGAGGCATTTAAGAATTTAAGAATTTCCAATGAAATGCAAAACTGAGGCCTGGAGAAGGCTGTTTCTTTTTAGCTCCCTTCCCACCCCTCTTTTACCATTGTTAACTTATTTTGAGTTAACTGATTTGCGACTGAAATATTGGAGAACACAGTGTCTTTCTCATTCGCTTCAACGATGACATTAGGAGTAGAGAACTTGAAATGTCACAATATTAAATTGCTGAAAATATCTTAAAGAATTTGATCTGGATGTCACAAGTGTGCTACTTGACAGTAAACATATCAATATCAAATTCCTTAAGAACTCAGAATATATCATACTTACTGTATAATCCAGAAAAGTAAAAGTAGGTTGTGTTTAAAGGCATTATATTTAAATGATTAGTTTCCTTTACTTTCTCTCCAACTGGTCATTTCCCAGTGTTCAAATCATGGGCTTTTGTGCTGTCTGACTGATGTCGTATTGACAAAGTTTATTATTTACTTAGATCATTTATAGTATATATTAAAAATACAGCTGTAATCTCTGTTGTCACACCCTGTCTCATAGACCATAAAACTCATTTCTACTTCTACGTCGTACTCACACTGAGCATTAAGCCTCATTCCCACACACTACTATACATTAGGACCTTGGCTACTAAGGTATTAAGAATGAAACGTAAGTATCGATTTAGCTTGACATGTAAATGTATGATATTTGAAATTAGTTGCTTTCAAATCTAATCCATAAAAGGTACTCTTTTTTTAAAGCACTGCTGTATTAAGAATTTTCTGTATTCTTTCCATATCAACAAATCACACAGTGATGTATAATAGTGAAAAGTTTAGTGAGGTCAAGCATCGAGCTCTAATTATCACTGTGTTACCCAGAACTCATTAATCCAAGACCAACATGAAAAGAGATACATCCAAAATAGAAAGACATCACTGAAATTGTATTTTGATAACTATATACTTGAGATGAAAGATAAAGATTATTATCAAAAACTTTGGGTAATAATGATTTAACCAAGACTTGGATTATCTTCACATTTATGTCTGTAAATTCCATTGAGAATGCTACACAAAATCATCTTGAACTGACCAGAATTGTATTCACTTCTAATTTTTACTTAAAAAGGAAAATCTAGCCTTTCCTGTGGACTGAGCATATCTTCCTTGACTACATCACAGATTTTCAAATACTCACATCTCCCTTAGTCTTTTGTGGAGCAATTTCCCATTCATATATTTGATGCAGACCCACCACTATACTCTCTAACATGTATTTTCATAAGTAGTTTGAGTTGTTTATTATTATTATTATTACTTTTGAGACATGGTCTCCCTATGTAGCTCTAGGTATTCTAGAACTCACTCTATAGAACAAGATAGCCTCAAACTCATGAAGATTTGCCTGTCTCTGCATCTCAAATGCTGTGATGAAAGTCGTGCACAATTTTGCCCGGTTCAGAAGTCTTTAAAGGAATTATGAGGAATATATAGAGGAAAGTATATAAACAATAAATATATATGATTTTAAGATTCTCCATTAAACTTTGAAACAGTGAAGTTCACTATTGTCGAACTGTGAGCTTTATCTTACATCATTTAGCTATATACACCATTTGGAGATTTTAGACTTAATCCTGAAATCCACCTTGGATGACGTTTGTACAATATGTCTCTTCACTGGTCTTTCCCTTCTTCCATATGTATTAAAAATATTGACACATTTAATCTTTTATTAGGTATTAATATGCAAATTGAAATTCAATAAAGCAAATGTTTAAACAAATATTTAGTAGTGGAAATTTATAGATGTTTCTCCATAGGTGTAACATATTATCTTGACCTTTATAAAATGTACATAGAACAAAGAAATATAAATATTTAAATAAAGCATCACTTCAGATATAATATATTAAGGTTTGATATTTCTCATCCAAATTTAACAGGTGATACCACCACTAAGAAATGCTATCATCAATATGAGATTAATATATTTAATTAGTATTAATTTCTTGGTATGAAAAACTAATGTATTTTATACCACAGTTCATTAAATTTAATATAAAATACAAGCATAAAAGTCTTCAGGAAAAGACATTATATTTGTATTTATATGCACATGACATGAAACATTACTCACTGTGTAATTTGAACATTGAAACCTAGCTGTACAGTCTGGTATTTTCAAGAATAATCTGATGTAGCAAATTGTGGTCTTGACTGACAAGTGTACTGGGTCTCATAAAATGACTCTCCTCCACTTGCTATAATAAGCAAATGTCAGTTTCCAAAAACATTCTGTGAACCCCACATGCCTGTGCATCTTTCTAGAAAGAATCTTCTATCTGCACTGCCATTTTCTGCTTTTCTTTTTTCTTTTCTTTCTTTTTTTTTTTGATACTTGGAATTCAGTTCAGGTCCAGATTAAAAGAACAATTCCACCTCACAGTTCTTGAGCTGGCTCCCTACGTGTCCTTCCATCCACAGCTGAAGTTAGGGCACACTTGGGCAATAGTGTGAAAGGAAAAGCAACATTACATCCTCATTGGCTGTCTGTAGTCTAGGATGAATTAGTTCATAGAGGAAACACTGGGCTGCCAAGGGAGACCTCCTTGTTCGTGGCCCAGTAATATCTCCCACAAATTTGACATAGCACATAGTCTCCCAAATATCTGAATTGATAGAAAAAAATAGAGGAATTTAATAGCAAATGCATTTTTGCTTATCCACATAATGTTTTTAACTTGTAAATCGAAGCATGGTATTTAAATATTGAAAGAATCTTTAAAAATGTGTTCACGAATAATCACAAATTTAGGTGAATGATATTGTTGAAATTTTTTTCTGAGTGATTTTGTTCTGTTATTCCTCAGAAATATTTACAATAAAAATTAAGTCTACTAATATTTCAATAACTATCATTAAATTAACTCTCATTATATAAATAATAAGAAATGCAACAGAACCATGCAGTATAATCTAATTTGGCATTGCTACTAATAATTTTGACCTTTTCATTTAGACTTTTTGGTAACTCATTGTTCCTGTTTCTCCAGGCCTGTCTTTTTAGTTCCTTCTAAGGATGTTACAGAAATGAATTTTCAGGGCCCACCTGGGTCACAGTACAAAACCTCCTCAGCCTAGTGGCTAAGAATTTAAAAATCCAAAAGAAATTCTTGGAGGAAAACCATTTCAAATTAAATTGAATTTTCAAATACACTGTTCTAGAATAAAGTATGAAGGACAATAAAAAGAACATTCCGTTTTGTCCAGCGTTAATAGATCTTTAAGATATGGGCAAATATATCCTTACTGACATTTATATTTATCTAATATTTTCAAACAAAAGTAAAACAGAAAAGAATAGTTATTAAAATAGAGAACAATTTCATTTTTATATAATCAAGGCCATTTTGCAGAGTGAATAGTGTTACATGACGCAGAATATTTTAAGTAAATCATAATTCTTTGAGTTTAGAAATATGAAGAGGAATTGTGGTAACCAAATTAGATGTCACACTGTGCTAAATATGCAAGACTAAAAAATCTATGTACAGATGGTGAAAATCAAATCCATTCTCAACTTCACAAGCCAGGTCTATATGATGAAAAATATCAGTTCAACAAATGAGCCATCTGCCACATTCAACCATCTTCAATCCTTATAAATTGATTGTAAATATCTTGTGGCTAATTGTATGAAATATTTTGACTTAAAAATATTATAAACTGTGTATATAACTTCCTTGTACAAGTTATGGATGCAAACAACCTTATAACCAAAAGGCGATTGGCTCAAGAATATGAAAACAATAGTTGATATGATTCAGTGAAGTCTTTCATTTTAAAATGAAGGAAAATACCCTGTTCAATGGCAAAATACTTTCCCAGGTTCTTCTCTTTGTATATTATTTTTATAAAACAAAACTGAATGCTTATTTTGAACTTATTTGTGGTTTAAAAAAAAACCTGTTAGTTCCTGGTCACTTAGACCTAAAATAAACAGACTCTTTATTATTTAAATCACTTCTTGACCCATTAGATCTAGCTTCTTATTGGCTAACTATTATATCTTAATTTAACCCATTTCTATTAATCTGTACATCACCACAAGGTTGTGGCTTACCAGCAAAATTTCAGCATATCTGTCTCTGGCATGGCTTCTCCCTGACTCCTTCTCCTTTCTCCCAGCATTCAGTTCGGTTTACCCATCTAGCCCTGTTTCCCTATAGCTCTGCTATAGGCCCAAAGCAGTTCCTTTATTAAACAATAAAATTCACAGCATACAGAGCTGAATCCTATTTCACCTCCTCTTTTTATGTTTAAATGAAAAGGAAGATTTTATCTTCAACATAGTAAAATTGCATATAACAGGTATCAAGTAAGAATTACAGTTACAATATCTATATCTACTTAACCTTTTATCATAACTAAGGAAAACTATATTACTATGTACTCTTCAACTCTGTCAAAGACTCCAGAAAGATACAATATTACCTAAGTAAACAGGAAGTGCATTGTAAGCAACTTCCAAAACTCTAGATATTGACAGAGACATCTTGCTCTCTGGATAGTCACTCAAAGTTCTTCTGTAATGTTGGGGCACCCATCTTCAGCCTACAGTGCCATAGTATCCAACAGACTTTTCCATGAAGCAGAAAATTTCAAAGACAGTTCCACCTATATTGGCAGTTTATCAGTCACTTTCTTCTGTGTCTTGCAGAATGTCTAGCAGACTCTTTGAAGAATCAGGAACCGTGAAGGATGGTCTCACCTTTAGGCAAGTTTATCAGTCATTTGACAGTGGGTCCTGCATGTCAGCTCATAAAGAAGTTTAGGCATAAGCAGTTCCATGCCCAAATGGCAAACCAATTGCACAAGGTGTCTCTTCAATGCCCATCTCCCTCTTGAAGTAACTGGTGCTGCCAGGATCAGACTTGTCTCAGTAATGAAAAGTTCCAACCTCTTAAAACATTTTAAATGCCATATTCAATAGTCTGTGAAAGGTTTAAAGAACACCTATCTATCTGAAATACATCTCTGTAAATCTAGAAAATCTAACTAACATGACTACAATTATGATGATTATCTATCTATTAACCTGTATTTTCTAATTATGCATTGCTTTCTTTAAGTGAGCTTCATAAACACAATATGCTAATCAAGAGAAGAATTATACATATAACAAAATTGACCTTAAATTTGTATCAATAAACCAAGATCAATATCAATGCAAATCTCTATAGCATATACACCTGTAAAAGTAAAAAAAATTATAAACAATATTTGGGAATATGGGCATAGCTATTCTCCAAACTGCTTCTTGTTTATTGGGCAAAGTAATTTTTGAGGGGTGTTCAAGGCAACGTTTCAGAGGGTCTTGGTACATCAAACCACATTAGTCTAAAAGAAATCTACAGGTCCTCATCTTCTATGGAAACAAAAGAAGAACCTCTTTTCCTAAGCAACATATTCTTAGACCCAAATTCTGAAGTCAAGATTCCATTATAAAATACTTCACTGTTTAGCTTAGCAGCCCATACAATAAAATGTCTTTTTGTACTTAGCACTTTCACAGTCAAAAGATTCAAAGAAAACACAAAAATATATATAATTCAGACTCTGTGCGTATTTCATCTTTACATGGCTTGTTTTTACTTGACTACTTTTTAGAATTTATTTTATTATCTTTATTCCTTTAATCTATTACTGTCTGTACACTCTTTTATTTTTTTATAAACCATTTAATTCTTTTTATTGCTCTCTATACTCTTTATCTTTTCTCTCCCAAGCCTATGACCATTTTTTAAACACTGAGTCATTTAGAGATCTTTTCCATCTGTATTTGTCTTTATTATGTATCTGTAATTCATTTCTGACCAGAAGCATTTCTTAAAATGCTAAGCCCTTTCAATGAACTTAAGCAGCACCATTGTTAGGGGAAATATTATAGTGTCCACTTGCCACACCCAACTCAGCATGGCAAAGCTATTTGCTGCCTCTGAGAGCCATTATCATAGTTTCATTTTTAGACACACAGCCAGCCACTCTATGTTGCCATTAAGCAAGTTGTAGCAGTCTACACACAAAAACCATTTAAATGCTCCATAGCTAGACCTCACCAGAGTTTGCTCTGGCAGCAATGCCTAGAAAGTCAGCACTTCAAAATGATGTATTTTTTTCCCTGCTACCACAGAATCAGGAAAAACTCTCTTAAAGCAGCCAAGCCTCTGCTTGCTTCTAGCAAACAGAGCTCACCCAAGAAAATGTCGCTACCAAAACATGCTTAACTCTGTTCTTTTGTGTCTAAGATTTTTAAACTTTCTCAGGATTTACCCACCATGTTGTTGGGTGCCAATTTGAAGTAAGAAGGGCCCCTTGTTTGTTCCTGGCTGCTCAGCTCTAAAATAATCACACAAAAACTGTGTCAATTAAATCACTGCTTGGCCCATTAGCTCTAGCTTCTTATTGGCTATCTTTTACATATTAATTTAACCCATTTCTATTAATCTGCATATAGCCACATGGCTCTGGCCTACTGGCTAAAGTTCTGTCTGGCATCTGTTTCCAGCAGGGGCTACAAGAGAAAGTACATGACTCAGAGACACCCTTCTTCACACCTTCAAAAACATAACTCATTTAGAAGTCATAATATATAGGAAGAGGAACTGATACATACCCATGTTGATCCTGTGCATTCTTCCTCCATATCTTTGAGTTAATTTGAGCTTTAATAATGTTGGTTTACAGGGCCTTGATTTTTGGTGTCCCCCATTCCCTCTGGCGCTTACATTCTTTCCACTTCCTGTAACAGGGATTTTCATGAGCCCCCAGGGTGGGATTCAATGGAGACATCCCACTTCAGATTGAGTGTTCCGAGGTCACACACTCTCTGTGTAATGTCTGGCTGGGAGTCTCTGTATTTGTTCTTATCTGAGCCAGGTGGAAGTTGCAGCAGATTTCTTTAAGATAATGTTTCATTTCCTCTTTAAGGGTCTCTATCATCTTCATAAAGTTATATTGAAAGTCACTTTCTTCTGCTTCTTCTGGGTTATGATGTTCAGGTCTTCCAATTGTACGTCTGCTAAGTTCTGGTAGTACCATATTGGTCTTTATGTTTTTGGATATGTTTTTACACTTTCAGCTGCCCATCTCTTCTTCCAATCAGTGAAGGGGCCTGTGGTTTAGGTGGTTGCTTTTCCTCCAGGTGCAGGTGGGTCCATGCCTCCAGTGCTTGCTAAGGCTCTGGAGCTCCTCACCAGGAACAGTCTGGGCCAAGGCATTGATAGTCATAGCTGTGGTGTAGGATGATAGCAGTGCGTTGTGGCTGCTCAGGGTCTCCAGGGCTTGCTGGGTGGGAGTGGGTTAAGGGAATGTTCCTCTCAGGGCAAGGACTTAGAGAAATGAAATCTCTAACAAGGAACCCAGATACTTATCTCTGCAGGGACATCCTGGGCCAGGACTCTGTTAGTCACAGATGTGGTAGAGGATGGTAACAGGTGTGTGAAGGCTGATGGGTATCTCCAGAGCTTGTTGGGTGGGGTGGGGTAACTAGTTGTTCCTCCCATGAGAAGGGCCTAAGGAGCTGAGTCATGCAACTGGGATCCCAGATGCTTACCATTCCGGGGCAGTCTCTGTTTATTGATTTTTTTTTATTTTTTTATTTAATTTAATTTTTAATGCTGAGAAGTACTCCATGTGTAAATATACCACATTTTCTTTATCAATTCTTCTGTTGAGAGATATCTAATTTGTTTTCATTTTCTGCCTATAATGATCTGAGCAGAAATGAACATGATTGTACATGTGTCCCTATGGTAGAGTGAAGCATCAAGAGTGATATAGCCGCATCATGAAGTAGGTAGACTCCCAGTTTCCAGGGGAACCACCACTCTCATTTCCATAGTGGCTCTATAAGTTTACACTCTCACCAGAAACGGATGATTCTTCCTTTGCTCCACATCTTCACCAGCGTGAGTTGTCACTTTTTGTTATTGTGCTTAGCCGTTATTACAGGTATAAGATGAAATTTAAAAGTAAACTTGACTTACATTTTTATGATGGCTGAGGATGTTGAACATTTCTTTTAATGTTTGCTTCTCAAACATTTGAGTTTCCTCTTTTGAGGGTCTGTTTAGACCTGTACCCTGTTTTTAAATTAGGTTCTTTGCTTGCTTGGTATATAGGATTTGATTTTTTATATATTTTGGATATTAATCCTCTATTGAATATGTAGTTGATAAAAAAAATCTTTGCCAATTTTGAAGGATGCTGCTTTGCCTGATGACTGTGTGCTTTTTGTATAGAAGTTTTTCAGTTTCAAGGGTGTCATATATTAATTGTTGGTCCCAGTGACTGTACTCATGATCTGCTCAGAACATCTCTTCTTGTATCAATGAATTCAAGGCTATTTCACACTTTCTTTTGTAACTGTGTCAGTGCATCTGGTTTTTGTTGTTGATGACGATGATGTTTTTGTATCTGTTTGGGGTGACTTTTGTGAAAGGTGAAAAATATGGATCAACTTGTATTATTCTACATGAAGCTGTCCAGTTTGACAGACACTATTGTTGAAGATACTATCCTATTTATGTTATATTTCTAGCTTTGTCATCAAAAATCAGGTGTCTATAGGTGGTATTTGTTTGCTTGTTTTTTATTCTTTACTGTTTCAGCTCCTTATCCTTTTGGGGGCCTGCTACACAACTCCCAAATAAATAATACAGAGGCTTATTTTTTTCTTAAGAATCCCTTGCCGTATTATTCTATGGCATTCTGTATAGCAGAGTGACTGGTTACTTCACTTTTCCTCCTTCTCTTTCTCTTTGAACTTGATCTCCCTTTTTCTCCTTCTATCTATTCTGTCTGCCTGCCAGTCCTGCCTATGATTTCTTCTGTCTTGTTATTGGCCATTCACTTCTTTATTAGACCAATCAGGTGTTTTAGATAGCAAAGACACACAGCTCCACAGATGTAAAATAAAGAAACAAAAAACAATGTAACACATCTTTGCATCATTAAACGAACATGCCACAGAAGAAACAAATGTAACACACCTTAAAATAATATTTCGCAATACATAGTTTCATGTACTTATTCTGGGTCTTCATTTTGATTCTATTGATCAGTATGTCTGTTCTGTGCCAACACTACACTGTTTTTATTATTATAGTTCTGTAGCACAACTTGAAATCAGGAACAGTGATACCTCTGTGGGGTCATATATAATTCGGGACTGTTATTGCTATCCTATGATTTCTGTGTATTTTTACATGAATTTGAAAAGTTTGCTTTAATTATCTATTAAGAATTATGTTGGAATGTTGATGGCTATTGCCCTGAATTTATAGATAGCTTTTGATAGGATGTACATTTTTACTATATTATTCCTACAGATTTAAGATCATAGGAAAGTTCTCTGTGTTCTGATTTCTTCTTTAATTGCTTTCCTCAATATCTTAAAACTTTCATCATACAAGACTTTCACTTGATTTGTTAGAGTTCCGACAAAATAATTTATGTTATGTGAGACTACTGTGAAAGGTCTTGCTTCCATGACTTTTTCCTCAGTCTCTCTGTCACTAATAAATAGGAGCAGTATAGATACTTTTGTGTTGATTTTGTATGTAGCTACTTTGCTGATATTGTTGAATTGGCTGTAGGTATTTTCCTGTGGAATTTTTTGGGTCTTTTTATATAGCAACATTTAACCTGTAAATAATGATACTTTGACTTCTTCCTTACCAATTTATATTCCTTTGATTGCTATTGTTCTAGGTATTTGATTGCTGTTGTTCTAGATAAGACTTTAAGTAGTATATTGAGTATGTATGGAAAGAGTAGAAAACCTTGTTTTGTCCTTGCTTTTAGAGGAATAATCTTGAGTTTGTCTTAAATTAAATTTATGTTGGTATAGATTTGTAGTAAACTCCCCATATTATGTTGAGATATGTCTCTTGTTTCCATACTCTCCTCAAGACTTTTTATCATTAAGTAGTTTTGGATTTTGACAAAGTCCTTCTCTGTATCTAATGAGACAATCTTGTGGTTTCTTTCAGTTTGTTTATATAGTGAATTGCATTTATCTACTTATATATGTAAGTCTGGAATGACTTACTTGATCATGAACAATAATTTCTGATGCATTCTCGGATTTCATTTGCAAGTTTTATTTTGTTTCTTGAGAATTTTTATGGAGATGTTAATAAGGGAAATTGATTTCCAGTTATCTTTCTTTGTTGGAACTTTCATGTTGGGTATTGGGGTAAATGTGGCTTCCTAAAAATAAATTGGACATTGTTCTTTCGATTTCTCTTGTGTGAAATAATTTGGGGAGTATTGACATTAACTCTTACAGCAGAATTCTGAACTAAAACTGTCTGACCCTGGGCTTTTTTAATTTGAGAAAGTTTAAATTACTGCTTCTATTTTTGTAGGTGATATATGCATGTTTACAATGATCATCGTCTTCATGGTTTAATTTTAGTAATTAAAATATATTGAGGAAATTATCAATTTCTTTCAGATTTTTCAATTTGTTTAGTGCAGGTTTTAAATGATGTTCTTATGATTATTTGTATTTCCTCAGTATCTAGTATATGTCTCACTTTTCATTTCTAATAAATTTAGTTTGTATCTTACTTCTCCTTCTTTTAGTTAATTTGAATAGGGTGTGTCAGTCTAACTGAATTTCTCAAAGAAAGAACTCTTTGTTTTATTGCTTATTTTTAATGTTTTTGTTTTCCTTGTTGTTTCTATACAGCTTACTCTTTTTGCTTAAGATTTTTTCTCTCTCTTTTGTTTTGATCCTGAGCTTTCAATATGTGTCAAGTTAGAAGTATGCGATCTCACCAATATTTTTACACAAACACATAATAATAGGAAATTTTCTGTCAAAACCACCCTCACTAGTTTTGAATTCATTTTCATTCAGTTGTAGTACAGTAATATTTTCATCTGCAGTTAGCCTACCTGTTTCCCTAGTCAGAGGGCCCTCCAGGTTCTTTGGGATTGAATGCTAGAGTTGGTGCCTGAGATAAACAGCTAAATTTCGTGGGTCATTAGGATCCTCTAGAGATGAGGCAAGTGTGTCTCTGTGAGGCCCTAACAGGTGGTCTGATGCAGAGCTGGACATGAGACTGGGAGCTTAGATTTGAAAGGTCTGCAGTTACTTTATTTTATTTAAATGCTGCTGCCATAATAACATAGTAATAATGGAATCATGTCATACTTTTGAAAATAAATGTAGACTTATTCCACACTTTAAAGCTGAAAAAAATGGTATCTGATGATATAACTTTGGGAAATATATATTCTCTAAATGTTCGGGAATTTGTAAATAGTTTTATTTCCTTATCATCGGAGACAGATACAAGTCTGTGAACAAGATGTAAAATTATCTTGTGCACAACAGCTTGAACCCCAATGTTTCATTTTTTCCATCATACAGAAATGGATTACATACATTCTGTGACTCTAAATAGGATACAATAGTTTAGAATTTTGTTTAATTGAAAAATAGGAGCTAAATGACACTATAGTCACTATAAAATTTCAAATTCTGTTGCAATTTGAGTACCTCTTTTATAAAATATATGCACCAAACTTATTTTAGTATTTTTAGTTAGAAATGAAACATAGAAGTATTCTTACTTGATATAGGAATCAAATCAAGCATAGTAATATATATATATATATATACACTCAAGACACTATGTTAAATATTAATATGCATGATAAAAGTAATTGAATTTATGAAACTACTTTTACAAAAAATAAATATTAAAATATTCTCAACTGGGGACACAGAAAAAACACTTTTTAAAAACATATTTTAAGCCATGACTATACATGATTAAATGAAGATCAATAACAGCTATTTTCAGTGATGGTTAAGTTCTCATGAGGCTATAGGACTAAGAAAATCAAATATTGTAAAACAAAATTTTCAAGATGGAGGATCATTTATTTATTCATATTACAAATCTGAAATCATGAACAGATATTATTTGACATTGTAAAATCATAGAGCAATTAGAATGCCCCCTTGATTTTCCACTGGAAGAAGGATTCAGCATGCTGGTGCCGCTCTGGGAAATAGTACACACTACTTAGAAAAAAATATTCGTTTGTGATGCAAGTTATCTTACCAAGAAAGAAAAACAATACATATCCATTGATAATACGTTAATTAAGATGTTTATAGCAGATGTTTCATATTAGTTCTGTATTAAAAACAATCAAAATAGCTAGGGTCCTACAAATTTGTATTATTTGTGATGTCATCATACTGCAAATAAGTCAACAACATCATGGTGACTCTCACAATCAAAATGACCACACGTAACCCAAAAGGGTACCACATGAGCACAGATATTGCATGTGAGTCCACTTGGAAGCTGTTTCATGATACGGAAATGATCTATACTGAGTTAGAGCAGATCAGTCATTTTCTGAGTCATCTATTTTTGGGCCATATATGCTCTTCTAGGGAGGTAAAAGATTTCATTTTTGTTTTGTACAGTAATTATAATAGTGTGTACACTCATAAAGAGTAATCTAATATGCACCGATACTTAACCATTGGATTTCAGAAGAATCGAGCAAACAAATGTTTTCAGAAATTCTATCCTATTTGATCTGCGATTATGATGGTATCTTTTTTATTATATAAATTTAATAGAAAACTCATCAAGTTAGAAATCTTTAGATATCATTTGGCATAGCAAATGCAATATGACCATTGATGGGATAGTGTTTGGAAGCATATGGCTTGCTACTTTTATAAAACTGTTGTCAAAAATCTCTCACCAATTAGGGGCTGAGTTTCATGTGTTCCAAATCATATTTAACTCAAAAAAGATTTGAATGCATAGTACCACCCTCCACAATGATGTGTACATTATTTTTTAAATCTCTATCAGAATTCTCAGGGTTCAGATGAATGTCAGAATTAAATTTTAAAATATTGTTGGATTTGTGACATTATATACTTATTCCTTTAGAAAGTAGTTTTGGTTTCCCTTCAGGTAGTCAAATTTTGTTCTGTATTATTGATTAACAATTTTTTAAAATGTAAATTACACACACACACACACACACTCAAACATATTCCACTCCAATAGATATTTGCATGATGTATATTTTATACTTTAATTAGTTAGGTATTCATTCTTATATGAATTGAAAATATAGTATGGATTAGTGTAAAAATTCATTTCAGAAATTTGGAAATGTTGAAAACAAGGTTGGAACATATGATATCATTATATAATGAACTAAATCGAAGAAAGACATAAAGAAAAAATCTTTTTATAGGGTAATCTGGTAAAAAATGAGAACATAGAGGAATTAAAATAATCCAAAGGTGAGTTACTCAAATTAACCTCTTTACTTTAAAAGTAGACTTTATAATGTATTGCGGAAATGTCTATCACTAAGAAATTCCTATTCAGAGTTGGCAACTAAACGCTAGGGGAGACAAAGTGAATTCTTGAGGTAATCTAAATGATAAGACATTCATATTCATTCGAAATAGATAGGAAAGTTGGGTGAGAAACCAAATGATAATTCCAAGATTTTAGATCTGTGAGAGTAGGATGCTGGCAATGCATCTTACAGATATCAAAAATTGGTAGTGAAAATATTCAAAATGCTTCACTATCTTATATTTAAAGAGAAAAGTCACATCAGGATTTTTATATCTATATTTGCCTTTCTATTTCATACAATGACATTTTATATGATTTTAAAAGAAATTGAAAAACATTCAAAGCACACAAATTGCATATTTATTAATCATAATTGAAAACATTAAATATAAATTATATTTACAATTTTTAAAACATTTTAATCTTTATTAAATTTAAAATAAGAACAAATACTTTTTCTATGTGTTATTCAATTTTTTTATCATAATGCTTGTACTTCAAGTCCATGTAGGTTTTTTTTTTTCTTTACCAGTGAAAGGTTTCTGTTTGGCTTCATTTCTATGTGCTGACCTCTGACTGCTTACTACAATATCCAGGAACAATTTTCTTTTTCATTAGAGTAACCTTGCCCTCCTATGATATTTTTATGCAGCACATATGTAACCATCCTCTTATTAACATAAGCTAGCAACTTATTTCTAGACTTCTTTAAACTATACAGCATGATTCTTCCCCTGCACTGTATTCAGTTTTTGGGGTGCTTTGTTTTTGAATTCTAAGTGTAGAATCAGTTAATTCATATTAATGAGATGTTTTCTATGATTTTTGATCAGGAAGATATTGAAGTATAAATAGATTTGAGGGAGGTACTCTAAAATATTTGTGTTCTCCGAGATTAAAACACACAATTTTTCCGTTCTGACTTAAGTTTGTTTTCATCTCTATTCAGCTTCTATGTGCAGGCATCAACATTAACACTTTAGTACATGAAGTACTATATTTTTATATCAACTTTTAAAACGTTATTCAGTCCATAGCGGATATTGCTTGAAATTATTCAACTGAAATTTGTTTCTTTGTAAAGATCAATTGTCTTTGTATGGTCACCTTATATCCTGTCTTTTCTAAAAACTTTTTTTTTCTTTAATTGCATTTTTTCCTATCCTTTTCATTGAATCCTCTAGGAAGCTTAGGATGTTGGTAAATGTTTGTCTTATTCCTGATCTTCGGGCGATGTTAAATAATTTTAGGTTTAATTGCCTGCTAATTAGAGGTGCAGAGATAAATCATGAGCCTACAAAACATGTATATTCTATTGATATGCTTGCATCTCTTAAGGTATCTTTATCAAGGAGCTGAAGAGAAGTCTCAGAATTTTAGAATCCATGGTGCATAATCAGAAAATCAGAATTTTGATCCCATCACCCAAATAACAAGCCAGATGTGTGTTAATGTCTATAACACCAAAAGGGAAGATTCTAATACTTTTGTATTTATGTGAGTCTACACTGCTTGTACTCATACATACACAATCACACAGAGAAATAGAAGCCAGTCTTTATAAGGTGAACAACTTTAATTTGATTGCTAGTTTACCAATACTTTTAAATATTAATGGGGTCTGAATTTTGTCTTTTTCTCTATCTCAACTGATATGAATATATAATGCTATCTTATTTTGATATGTAAGTATACATTAATAAACATCTGATTGTAGAACCAGTACTGTGTTTCTAACATGAGAACAAATTCACTGCAAACTATAATGTGTTTGTGTGTGAATGTGTGTGTGTGTGTGTGTGTGTGTGTGTGTGTGTGTGTATGTGTGTGTGAGGGAGAGATATGAAACTGTGCACATGCATGTGCATATATATTTGTCGAGGTTGGGTAGACTACTTTTGAGTATAAGAAATTGCCTTTCTACCTTGTTTGTGGCAATGCCCCTTCTGAGGCTTCTTCTTCATCTCTCATTTCCACTGAAATACTGGTTTCAGACAGCTGAGCTTCTCTCTCTGGTTTTACCTGGGATGGGATCAGCTCAGCTTCTGACTTCCATAATAAGAGCTTTTACCCACTGAATCACTTCCCCAGTCTGTTTATATTTTTAACATTAACTTTATTTGCTACTATTTTGGTATAGATCACTGAATCCATTTTCATGGATTAGTAGTTAGTAGTTTTCTTTCCGGTGGTGTGTTTATGTGGTGTGTGCTTAAAGTGTTGCTGAATTTAAGAGCTATTATGCTCTATTACTTCTGCTTCTGTTAACAAAGAGATCCTGCAGAGGAAAAGTAACAAATATTCATGAAATGTATTAGAAAACTTTCCTCAGAAGTCATTCTGCTTCACTACTTTCACCTCCTATCTCTAGTTATCATGCTTGGCAGTTCAGTATCACATGCTTCACATTTGCTTTCCATAAAGCCATGACCACCTCCTTCCTTGTTCTCTGTACTCTGTTAGTGCCAACTTCTAAACTTTTCTCACTTTTCAAACTTTACCCATTTCAAAACTACCCATTTTTGAAATTATGAGTTGGCTGTGTACTACATAAAGTTTGGGGGTTGATTTCTATTTTCACTAAGCCTGATTTCATGGGAATTCATCTATGTGGCTTCATATATCAATGTTTTATTACTTTCTATGGTGGTAGCACTGCATTATGTGGACATAAAAATAAATTTTATTATCTTCCTATTTAAAAGTTTAGTGTTATCCTCCATCTAGCCAGATCTCCCTCATACTTCTACAGAGTTTGGACTAGTTAGTGTTGCTGTCCTTCCACATTAATACACGTTCCCCATTCTGTCAGAGCTAGTCCAGGTCCTGTAGCTAATGCCCTGGTGTAAACAGAGACTGCTTTTAAATTTTCCGGCCACCCTAAACCAAATACTCATATGGACACTATACTATGTACAACACTGTTTGGCCAGTGGTATTGGCATATTCCTAGCTAGCTCTTACATCTTAAATTAACCCATTTCTATTATTCTATCGTTCACGAAAATTCATGGTTTGTTACTCAGATCTTGCTTCTTGGGTGGCTACATGACATCTGCCTGGCTCCACCTTCTTTTCTCCTCTATCTCGGCTTGGATTTCCTGTCTTGCTTTATTCTGCCCTGCCATGGGTCAAAGCAACTTTTTTATTAACCAATAGCAATAAAAATATTCACAACATACAGAGGGGAATCCAAGATCATCTTTCCTTTTCTGTCTAATTGAAAAGGAAAGCTTTAACTTTAACATAGTAAAATTGCACATAACAAAACAGGTATCAAGCAAGAATTACAGTATTTACCTGACAAAATTAAAGAAAATGTTCTATCATCTATTTAATCTTTGTGAGTCTAAAGTTTTATATCTAATTTATCTTTTATCACAACCAAGGAAAACTATAGTTATACGTATCTAATCTTCAATTCCATCAAAGACCCCAAAAAAATACAATATTTCCTATGTAAACTGGAAGTACATTGTAAGACATTTCCAAAATTCTAGAATTGACAGAGATATCTCTCTTTGTGGATCATTACAAAATTTCTTCTGCACTATTGGAGCATCCATCTTTAACCTACAGACCCACAGTTTCTGGAAGACATTTTTATAATAAAGAAAATTTGAAAGACTGTTTTGCCTCTATTGGTAGTTTGTCAGTCACTTTCCTCTGTGTCCTGCAAAATGTTTGGGTACTTCTTTCAGGAAGCAGAACCCTGAAGGACTGTCTTATCTGGTTTAGGCAAGTTCAGCAGTCACTTTTTTGTGTAGAGTTTATACAGTAGTCTAGGTAAAATCAGTTTCTTGCCCAAATGACTATTTTGTCACATTGAAGGCAAATTCCTGATCTAGTTTCTTCAACACCCTTCAACCTCTCTAAAGGTTGAACTGTTGCTGCAAGAGCAGATACATCTCACTGTTGAGAAAAGTCTAAGGTCTTAAAACATTTTAAAATAACTGTTTCCAAGACTGGCTACAAACTACAGAGAAACCCTGTCTTGAAAAACAAACAAAAAAAATCATATTCTCCATGGGTCTTTGAAGTATTAAAGATTTTCTATATAACTGAAATGTATCTCTGTTTATGTAGAAAATCTGACTATCATGACTAAAAACTCAGTTGTTATAAGTGACTATTAGTCTGTATTTTTTAATTATTCATTGCATTTTAAATGACTTCATAAACAAAATACCTTAAACAAGAGTAGAAATACACACATAACAAATTTGTCCTTAGGGGGCTGGAGAGATGGCTCAGAGGTTAAGAGCATTGCCTGCTCTTCCAAAGGTCCTGAGTTCATTCCCAGCAACCAGATGGTGGCTCACAACCATCTGTAATAAGGTCTGGTGCCCTCTTCTGGCCTGCAGGCATAAACACAGACAGAATATTGTATACATAATAAATAAATAAATATTTTAAAAAAACAAATTTGTCCTTAAATTTCTATCAATAAACAAAAATCCATTTCATCTTAAAGAATTTATTTAATTGATACCCTTTAACCATTTATAACCAATCCTTTTAAAATGAAAATAAGCATTTACAAGCTATCATTTTGGAAATTTGGGCATTGTTTTCTCCAAACTTCTTCCTGATAATTTTTGGGTGAAATATTTTTAGGGTTCACAGAGCTTTTGGAGGTTATTGGTCCATCAAACCACATTAGCCTGAAGTAATCCAAAGTTTCTCATCTTCCATGGAAACAAAGGTAAAACCTCATTCATGAAGTAACATATCCTTAGAAGTCAAGATATCTTTATGTTGTTTTAGCTTAGTAGCCCCCACAATCAAATGTATCTCCGAAGTTAACTCATTAACAGTCAAAAAATGTCAAAGAAAGCACATTAAAATACATTATCCAGACTCTCTGTGTATATTCCATCTTTATATGGCTTATTTTTTTTACTCTGTTACTTTTTAATATTTTTTATCTTTGCTTTCACTATCTACACTTTTTATATTATTTATACTCTCACTTTAAAAACTTAATTTTAATTTTTAAAAACTATTTCTTTTTATAACTACCTATACCCATTTTCTTTTTTTAAGCCTACATACATTTTTAAACACAGTGTGACCTGTTCAGAGGTTTTCTTTTTTCTGAATCTGTCTTTATTGCAGATCTGGAATTTTTTTCTTGATCACTGTTGTAAACTGTTAAGCAGGCATGGCTAGAATCAGAGTAGCAACTTTGGTTGTTGGTTCCATCCTGCTCAGCTTTTCAAAATGACAGAGGCCCATTTCTCGTGGGCTCTAAGAGCCATGTTTATCACCCCAAATTTGGGACACATTTGGCCCATGCTGCCACCAGGTAATATATATCACGTTTTCTACAAACCTTATTCAAGTGCTCCATAATAGGACCTCCCAAAAGAGCCAGAGACACTTGTGTTACCAGCAGGAACCAGGAAACTGTCTCTTAAAGGAGTCATGCAGCTTTTGTTGCTAAGGCTGAGTCAGAAAGACTTCTCATAAAGGAGCTTGTCCTCACTCACCACCAGCAAACAGAGCCTATCTGAACACATATGGCTACTAAGAAGCTCCAATTGACTCCCATTTTTTTGTGGGTCTAGAAGTCCCCCTTTTAAGCTTTGCTTAAGTTTTATGTGGATGTATATTGCCCCACATTGGGCACCATTATGTAAATGGAGACTACTTTGCTTTTTCCCAACCACCCTGATCTGAGTAATCACACAGAAACACACTGTGTATTAAGCACAATACTATTTGGCCAGTGGCTTAGATATCCCTAGCTAGCTCCTACATCTTAAATTGTCCCATTTCTATCATTTTATATTTTACCACATGGTTCATGCTTTGTTATTTACATCTTGCTTTTTGGGTGGCTACATAGTATCTTCCTTACTCTCTTCCCCTATACCTCTGCTTGTGTTTTCTGCATTGCTTTGTTCTGCCCTGACATAGGCCAAAGCAGTTTCTTTATTAAACAATGGAAATAAAAAAATATCACAGTTTACAGAGGGGAATCCCATATCACATCTGCCAGAACTTACTTTATCTAAATCAGATTTAGTAATAACAAAACATGCTCACAGAACTTTATGAAGTCATAATAAGTACAACTATGAAAGGTCAAGCCAGTATTATGTCTTTAAAACCTACCTACTCAGGAGAAAATGCTTTGGGATAATGTTCTTGTACACTGTGAAGAATTGTCATTTCTATTGGTTTAATAAATGCTGATTGGCCAGCAGTGTGTGACTGGACAATGAGACCAGGAAAATTCTGGGAAGAGAAAAGGCAGAGATACAGTTATCATCCAGAAAGAGAGAAGCAAGATGACAATTTGAGAAAAGTTACCAAGCCACATGACTAAACAATGGTAAAATTCTGAGTTTATTTAAGTTTAAGAGGAAGCTAATAATAAGCCTGAACAACGGTCCTAAGCAGCTTATAATTAATATAAGCATATGTGTGTTTATTCGGGACTGAATGGCTGTGGGACTAGGTGGGAGAAAAATTCTGTCTACAATAAATGTTTGCCAGTGAGAATTTTCTCTTCAAACCCAGCTAAATATTTAAAAAAATCTATCATCAACTTCCTCCAAAAATTCTAGGAGTTTAAAGAAGATATAAATAAATAACCTATCCAAATAGATGAGAAAGAATTTAAAGAATAAATGTCTGAGAAATGTACCAAAAATACAGATATGTATAGCTTGTGGGATTGATGAAGACAGTTCAGGGTTTAGGAACACATTTTAATTAGGACATAGAAGCACTGAGGAGAATTCAAGCAAACATAAAGATGAGACTAAAAAAGCAATAATTTAACTAAAAAACTCATAAGAATGCATCTAGCAGAAGATAAAATATCACCTGGAAGACCAAAAAGACAATATATGCCAAATCATTTAGATACTAAATAAAAATATAGGAAATACAGGCACCATGTTTGTTTAAACATATGAGTTATAGGACGAGACAAGGGCCAAGCATCACTAGTCAATACCATGAACACAGTCCCTCTAATTGTACTTTAGACCTGCTCAACAGGAAAGAATGTGTGACAACTTCCCAGAGTTAGAAAAATCACACTACTGGAGAAGAATCCACAATCGCCACTTTACTAAACCAGCATAATCACTAACTTCATTAAATACTTTTTCTATACCCACAGATAAGTGTAGTCCTCAATCTTCTTTGAGGAAGCTTTTCTTTGAAACAGACAGAGAATATTACAAAAATCCAAACTTATTCCCAGTCCCAATGGATATATCTACCAAACAAGTCTCACAATTATGGTTCAGTGGACACTTGACAACAAGGAGCAGAAAGATTCTAAGGGTTAGAGGATCAGGGAACTTACTGTGGGATTGTTTCTCAGTAATGTAAGAAGTTACACCATCGTCTCACAAGCACAATTGCTCGATTGTGACCTAAACAAGAATGATGGGAGTGAAGATGAAGAATACCTCGAGGCCTTAACCCTGCATAAAGAACTACAGGTAACTAAGAATACTGAGAGCAAGGGAAAGTTTTCCTAGGGCAGAGCATATCAATTGATTATTCAATACTAAAATGTCAGTTGTGAAAATATACATATAAACAATATTATATAGACTGAGAAAGTTATATTTAGGATTATGTATGTATGCATACATATAGCAACAAGTAATTAAAATTTTGTCATGTGTTTGACAAGAGAAAGGATAGGAAAATGGGGGATACATTGGAGGGAGAAAAGGACTAGGGTCAATTATTTGATAATATTATAATATATTTTTAGGAGAGATACCCATATTGTTCCCTGGGCAGCAGAGGAGAGGATACATAAACTGGTCTCGTCCCATAACCATACTGATGAATATTTTGCATATCACCATAGAACCTTCATCTGGCGATGGATGGAGATAGAGACAGAGTCCCACATTGGAGCACTGGACTAGCTCCCTGGGTCCAAATGAGGAGCAGAAGGAGGGAGAAAGTGAGCAAGGAAGTCAGGATCACGAGGGGTGCATCCACCCACTGAGACAGTGGGACTGATCTAATGGGAGCTCACCAAGGCCAGCTGGACTGGGAGTGATGGAGCATGTGATCAAAATGGACACTCTGAACGTGGCTGGCAATGAAGGCTGACTGAGAAATCAAGGACAATGGCATTGGGATTTAACTCTACTGCATGGACTGACTTTGTAGGAGCCTGGTTTGTTTGGATGCGCACCTTTAAAGACCTTGATGGAGTGGGTAGGACCTTGAACTTCCCAGGGAGCAGGGAACCCTGACTGCTCTTAAGACTAGAGAGGGAGGGGGAGGTGGGAAGGGAGAAGGAAAAGGGAGGCAGGGAAGAGGTGAAAATTTTTAATAAATAAAAAAAGCATTAAGATTGATCAAATACAAGGTGCCTTTTCTAAAACTATCTGATCTGTTTGTATTTCCAGTCCCCCCCCCTTCACACACACACACACACACACACACACACACACACACACACACAAGAAAAGCTTATCTTTTATCAAAATTAGACAGTACCCAAGTAAACATGAATACAGAAACTGAGATATGTATTGGTGTTATGAAGAAATTTCAAAGGAAGGTGAATGGATAGTAATTGATAAAGAAAATGAGCTTTTTAGTGTAAATGTCCTCAATTAATATTTTTCTAGGAAGATGGTATTTGCTTAAAATTTGGAAAGAAATGTAATTCTATCTGTAAAAATGGCATTAAATCTAGGGTGTTCAGGCCAAAAAAAAAAGACAGTAATGTCTTATGTCAGTTACTTGGGTATAATAAAAACAAAGGATAAAAACTTTACCTATCCATGTATGTGTAGTTTCTATAGATGCAAGAAGAGGGTGTTGGATTTCCATACAAATGAAATTACAGATTGTTTTGGGACGCATATGAGTTCTGGAAATGGAAACCAAGCCCTTTATAAGATGATCAAGTATTTTAAAACTCCAATTGATTTATGTAACTACACATGTTAGCATTTTAACATTTAATAATAAGCCATTTACTGAAAATTTAAAAAATATTTAAAAAGCATTGAAGAAGAAAAGTAAAGCAAGAGTCACTATTATGTTCTCTTTGGTTTAAATTATTTAGAAATTAAAAGATTTTTCAACTTTTTTATAATGAAATACAATATATACATATTCTGTTATTCATTTTAAACTAACATTTAAAATACAGAAAAAATATGACGTAATTACTAAAATATATGACATTTGTTCAATGTTTTTACATTAAAATTTCATATAGCTATGGAATGGCAAAATTTACTCTATAAAGGGATTTTGTTTGCAATTAATGAACACCCTTTGATTAAATATTTTTTATGAATACCATTAGTACTTAACACTTGTCATAATATTGTGAATTTTGTTTTATTGCTTTACTCCACCTTAGAAAATCACTGAAATAATTCAAGGTAAAAAGTGTCTCTTAAACAATACAACAGCACTTATAAGGATAAATATTGTTGTTTTGGAGTCAGTGCAATGCTTTTATGATTTTTTTTAAAGTTTAATAAAAGTACCTAAAGCTGTAAATAATAGGAGACAGGTTGTTCTGAAACTTTCTTAGTGATATATGGAGGTGGTTGAAGTATTTCAAAGATTCTCTTAGAATTTTATTGTTATAGAGGAGATAACAGTTACCCTGTGAATGCAAAGACAATCTTACTAAAAAGCAAAAGCAGAAAACAATGATTTCATAATTAATATGTGAATTTGCAGTGTATTTACTGGTGATTTAAATATTGAATCATAAACTTATTTGCTTATCTTTTTAGAACTAAAGCTCTAACTCATCATGAAAGCATGACATGACTTATGGATATAATATACCTCCTTCATGAAGTAATGCAGTGAATCTTAGATGAGATTTTGTATTATAAATGTACTATACAGAGCATTCTGACAAAGATTATAATAAATCTTCTTTTTCAAATTTTACTCTAATTTAAATATATAGCTATGAAGAATAGAATCATATGCATAGCAAAGATAGTAAAAATGTTTATTTTATACTACATTTACTTAATCCCTCACAACAGTGAAAGATGTTTGTTATCTTCAATCAATCATATTTTACATCCAGTTATTGAATTTACTACTATACCTTATACCTTTTTCAAAGTACTATTGTTCTATAAAAAGGAAAACACTTCACAACAGACTATGTGTATTCTTCATTCTTAGTGAAGAAGTCATAGTTAATGTCATATTCTTTATAAAATGTCAAAATTCTAATGCAGATGATAAAAGCATAAAATAAAAATGTATGAGAAAGTTCTTTCTTGGGAGTTTTAAAACCATAACAAAAAATAAGTAGTTTTACACATGTATAGAAGCTGAGAACTTAAATTCTATCTGTTTAGGGAAATGTACTTCCTAGTAATGTGATTTAAATACACAACTTCTTTTGAAGTGTGTAAGCATCCATTTATGCTTAAAGTGACAGCAATCAATATCTATTTATAGAGGTGGATAAATATATAGCAGAATTTCTTGGCATAGCTATTTGTTTTCCAAACCTTTTTAAAAAACCGCTGCAAGATTTCTATTGTCTGTTAGCCCAATACTTCTGAGTCTTCACTCAGGTTCTTATCATCCTTCCTCCCGTCTTATTGGTTATGTGATTGCTTGGTTTGATTTGACTTTGAGGTTTTTGTGTTTTGCGTTATTTTATGATAGAAAGAGAAATAAATGAAGTTGTGTGTGTAGGGGGAATTAGTGAGGAGTGGGGGAGGGCACAGAATATAAATAAAATGTATTAATAAAATAATGCTCAACATGGAAAAGTGTTGTTTTCATTTTGAACCTGGATGGTAGATGATTGATGGATAAGTGGTAGCACCTTGTCGGGTGTCTCTTACACTACTGTTTTCCTCTACCTCACTGTTGTGTGAATATTAACAAACATTTATACTACCATGAATTGATTTGTTACAAATTTATAAATTTTCATGGTGATGCAAGCCTTTAATTCCAGCACTCAGGAGGCAGAGGCAGGTGGATCTCTGTGAGTTCAAGGCCAGTCTGGTCCACAAGAGCTAGATCCAGGGCAGTCAGAGATGTTACACAGAGAAACCCTGTCCAAAAAAAAAACCTTAAACACAAATTTATAAATTTCCTTACTATACAATAACAGGGACTACTGAAAACAATCTCAAAGTTACCTTTTGAAATACACTGTTAATGCATTTTTCTTCACAAAAGATTTTAGCCTAAATTTCCATAAATAGCAGCTGCCCTGATGATTTTAATTAAGTTAATTTCATAACAATTGAGTAATAGTTTCATGCAATATTACAGTAAAGAACAGTACAAAGAATATCTTTCCCTGGAGATGAAGCACTGCACCTCAGCATAGAAGCCAGTGGGTATGCATTTTACCTTTCTTGGGGTTATAATGTGATCACTATAATAAGACAATGGATTAAATTATACCTTTGGTTCAACACCCTAGAACTCTAACTCATGGGGATTTTAATAAGTAACTTGTAGCTATAATTTGCCTATGTTTATAAATATTACAGACCTTGAATTTCCAAAACATACAAGAGTGCTGTGTAACTTTTAACTCCTTGTAAACTAATTAGGTAGACAAAACTACAATGGACACAACTATACAGTATCATAGTCTGCACTTGAGAGGGAAGCAGAGTTAGGGGTATTTCCTTCATGCTGTTATTTTATCAAGTGATTTGCTTTTAGTGTATAGGGATCAAACAATTACTTTAGCACTCTAAATTTAACAAGTCATTCATCCTAGAAAAATTTAGTGTTTAAGTTCTTGTTTTAGCTAAAAATTAATTATTCTAGGTATGTGAACCATCATATTTTCATTTGATAATTAGTTATGTAATTTTAAATGCATGTTCTAAATAGTCTTCAACAGAACTTGACTAATTAGAGTTGGCATCAAAAATTCAAGAAATCACTGAAAATAATACATTTTTTGACAAAATACTATTAATCACTCAAAATGAAATTTCGTTATATCATTTACTAAAGAAGGATAAAAATTTAAACTTTAAATTTTACATATTTCCTATATATTTTACATTGGCACTACAATTATAGTAATTGAGTATACTATACAATTATAGTATTGAGTAAGTGTATATTAGAATTAATTATTTTCATTTCAGGATTTTTCATCAATGTATAATGACTATATAAAATATCATTGCTTAGATGAAAAAAATTACAATATAATTATTTTACAAGCTGGTTTAATTAACCTTCAATGACATGAAACATTTCAGCATCTACAACCAAATATTTTCAATGTCTTTATCTCAACATTGTATTGTACTTCATTTTATTCTTAAAGATGGAAATGTTGTCTTTTTTCCAGCGTGTATTTTTCTTTATAAAAAAAAATCAGATACCCATAAGTGTGTGAATTTCCGTCTTTGTTTTTAACTTTGTTCCTCTGATAAACATGTCTATTTTTATTTCAATTCATTGCTCTTTTTTTTTTTTCACTATAACTCTGTAGCACAATTTGAGATCAGGTATAGTGATAGTCCTTGAAGTTCTTTCACTATTCAAGAGTATTTTAGCTGTCCAGGTTTTGTATGTCTTTGTGTGTTTCCATTTGAAACAATACTTTTTAATTTTAGTCAATATGATTATGCTAAGAAACCATATGTGTGGAAGAGATAATTCAGTGGTTAATCTATTTACCTTACCATTGAATTATGAGAAGCTGATTCCAGGAACCCTTGTACTAGGGAATTACTGCATTTAATCCCAGCTCCCAGGGGGAAAAGAACGCACATTAACCAAGGGAGCTGTGTCTCTGAGTATCCAGGATTGGTGAGCTTCATAGTCAGTCAGATGTCTATGTCAATGAGCAAAGTAGTGGGTTAGAGGAGCTATCAGCAATTTTGGATGTTTATGTAGTCATTCACAAATGTGAATGTGTGCCCCACAAACATGTGCACAAACTAAGACTTACATACTCCCACACACATGTTTCATTGTATTAGCCTAGAAATACCCCAATAATAATGATTAGTGTAAAAATACTTAGCATTTAGACATTGAGAACTGTTTTGAATAATTTTATTCATACATCAAAGAAATTGAAGATTTCTCTTATAGTCTTAAGTAAAGACCTTCATCTTGGTCAAATATGTTTAACCTGTTTAGTTTTTTTTCTATTAATTGGGAACACTTATATATATTTTTCCAATAGAAAAATTCTAAAAAAGACAGTTTTAATAATTCTTAATGTGTTTTCGCTCTTTGTTTTGAAGTGTATTTGATAAAAGTTGGAATTTTTGAATAAAACTCTAGAGGTATAAAGAAAGTATATAAAAGTATAAAATAAAAAAGTAGCAACATTCCTGTTGTAAGAACTGCTTTGTGTTTTATGTCATTTGACAGCCACAAGATACCCAGTTGCTCTGGGAAATTACTACTACTAGAGTTGAAGCCTTTGTCTGAGTCAGGCTTTGCAAGATATAGTATTCCATAAAAGAAGAAATGTTTTTATTAGGTGATGGTTAGTTTCCCAAGAGACAGTAAGTCATCAGAGAAAACCCAGGTATGCAGATACCAGAAGGCCAAGAGAAGACAAATTTAGTGATAATATAATTAGCCCCGCAATAAGTACATGTGATAAGCTAATAATAATCTCAATATAATTTAGGTTTTTTTTTCTGCATTTGTGGATAAATTAAGATTCAACTGTTTTCATTTTTTTATTTATCATGAGTTACCCCTAGTTTTTATACACAAAAGAAAAGTAATATATATTTTTGTAAATCAAAAATTAATGTTTATTTCATAGAAACACTACTCTGGAAACAATTTATTTGTAGTGGTCAACATGAATTTGTTAGCATATTGTAGAAAGAAAATTGACTGAAATTTATCTTGATGGTAAAGAACCTATGGCCCCAATTAGTCTAAAAAACAAAAGCATTTAGTTTATTTCCATACTTATTAACAGTTAATGAGAAACGACCAAGTCTTAGCGAATATGCTAGAAGCTGCATTCACATAAAACTTAATTCCTGTTTCCTAAGGTATTATGTACAATTACACATGAAAAATGAATTAAAGATTAAATAAGGGAGACAAGTTTTTGAAGGTCAAGGCTCTTAAAATTTGAGGTGACCATTCTTATGCAAATGAAATAAACAGAGTTAAATTTTTCTTCCTGATAATAAAAATTGTTTAGTGATAAAAACACCATGACAATTTGTGACATGATTCTAAGTAGACCTAGAAAATCTTCATAGTATTCTAAGTAACTCCAGTTTCAGCTTGATTTTTATTGTGGTTTGAAAAAATTGACTTTCAAAGGGTGTGGCACTATTAGAAGTTTGGCCTTCTCGGAATAGCTGTGGTCTTTTAGAAGAAGTGTGTCACTGTGAAAGTATGATTTGAGGTCGCCTGTGTGCTCAAGGCATGCCCAATGTCTTAGTTCAGTCCTGTTGCCAGCAGGATAATGATGTAGCTCCCTCTTCACTTTCAGCTCCTTTTCTAGCACCATGTCTACCTGCAAGTCACCATGTCCCATCATCATGGTAATAGACTAGACCTCTGAGACTGTAAGCAACCCAGTTAAATGCTTTCTTTTATGAGAGTTGCCATGGTCATGGTGTCTCTTCACAGAAAAAAAGACAATTTTACTTATAAATTTTATTGACATAATACTATAACATTATAACCATTCTCTTCTCTTCACAATAATGTGTTTCTTTTGATTACCTCCTGTCTTTCCATTTATTTCTGTTTTTCAATTAACCAAAAGAGTCCATTTTCTATTGTTTATGTGTTTTTCAACTTTGTATTTACTATATTAGACATGTTAACAAGGTTGTCATCTTAGAGTTTTATTTTAGAACCAGGGTACTTACAACCATTTTGAAATGGGAGTCAACATAATAACAGTTACATAAGTCCTGAAAATTTTCTGTGGTTATTAATCAAGAAATGTAGGAGAGTAAGCTTCTACCAATGTATTAACTTTGGCTGCACAAACACTTGTAATTTAGTTTTATTCTAGGCAAGGCTTCCTGAAGAGTGTCTGATTATAATCATTAGTTTTGCACAATTTTTCATAAGTTTCATCTTGTAAATAATTGTTAATGGCATTTCAATTCATCTATTCTTTCCACTAAGCAACTAGTGGAAATATTTTCAGGTAAAATAAGTTTATGATGAATCTTTTACAGATTTTCTTCTAGGCATACTTTAATAAACATATTAAGAAATAAATTATTTGATATTACAATATCTACCAAAACAATCTAAATAAATAAAAAGTACATCACAGAGAATTTATCAATAAAATATTGGAGAAAGCAGTATATCTTTTTGTAGAAATTACTCAACTTGATTTTAAAACTGTTGTTTTTATTATATTTAAGAATAAGCATGTATCATCTGACTCCTTGGTGAATTTTAACCCTAAATATAATTGAAATGATTCAGGGCACAGACTTGGCTTTGTAGTCAAATGTCGTTGGGTATATTTAGCTCTAGTTCTTCTTGATCCTCTTGAATTTGACAATATCAGGAACATTTTATTGTCAAGTTGCATGCTGTTCATTTTGCAAATAGCATTGTATTGGGGTGTTAAGTGGATTTTACATGCAAACTTCTTGATAATGTGAAAGCATAGCTCCACCTTCACAAGCTGAAAAACAATAGCCATAATGCAATGAGAAACAATAAAAGACTCATTGTGCTGTGTTGCCTATTGAATCAGAAGACAACAACGTTGAACATAAGTGAAGAGCCACTTGATCTCACAGAAATACAACTTAAACTTGGAGCTCTTAACTCTAAGTAATTCTTTATTTCAATTCACAATAGCAGTGACTTAGAAATGACTATTTTGAGGTTGGAAACATGACAGTTGCTTAGTATTCTAAAGAGTACTTTAAATCTGAATTGTGAATGTAGAGGAGGAAATGATAAGAACAAAATACTGCACCAGGAAATAACATAATCACAGAAACTGGAATTGAACCTTTTTGTTATTTGTTTTGGATTGGATTGACAGAGTAATGATGCCCATTTTCTGTTAATTTCATTATCCAAATGTTATTAAAAGCTCTTATGGTAACTAATAGCTATTATTAAATTTTAGATCAAAGCACTAGGGCAATTTAAAGAACAAAATTGATTCCTTTTCTCTGCCTTTTTTTTATTTTTCAAACAATCCTTTTTCACATACCAATCAGAGCTCCCTTCCCTCCAATCCTCTCTCCCCCATCTTCTCCCTACTTCACCACCCATCTATTCCTCAGATAGGGTGAGGCCTCCCATGGGGAATCAACAAAGTCTATCACATCACTTGAGGCAGGATCAAAGCCCTCTACCCTGTATCTGACAAAATCAATTCTAAAAGCAAGGACACAATATAAAATTTACACAATTGTTTATTGATACTTGAAAGTTGATATTATATTTACAAATAATATAATAAACTTTGGCTATTAGTAATGTAGGGAAATACAAGAAATTGAATTTTCCAGTAAGCTTGGGGTCATGGTTCATTACATTCCTTGAGGACAAGTATTTTTGAGTTGGGATTTTTATGTATAAAAATGGGGAGTAAATTTCAGTAAGATTACAATGCTCATTTAGCAATTGGCAAATAATGTGGGCAGAAAATATCTTTGATAATCACTCATTTGATAAGTGTGCCTCTTTATTTCTGTCCAAAGAACAGCAATATTTTTCTTCTGAATTTTTCTTGATTAGTGTCTGTGAATGTGAATTAATATCTTACTCTTACTTTGCATAGTCAACTTTCAGGCTATTACAAAAACCGATCATATGATTTACGTTCAAAACTTGATTTGTGTTTTATACTGTCCATCTATTTTAGCAGAAGAATAATGGCTTATATCTATTATCTTGACAATGGTTACATCTATAGTCAGACTACCTTTAGAATTTTCAGGTAAAACCAAGGAATACAATCATATTTACATATTACACATATATTTGCAACCACACACATACACACACACACTTGTAAAGTTTTGACAAAAAGTGCGTTTTGGGTTAGATTTTGTTTGTTGACCTTAAAAGTCACCCAGCTCAATTAAACCAGGTAACCTGAACTCTCTTTTTAATTTTCATTCTACTCTGTGTCCTATCAATTCTCTTGGACATCCCTCATTAAAATGATAGCTTTTTACAAAGTATTTACTTAGCACTTTTACTTACAGTTTCTTGGTTCTTTAAAATCTGCTTTGTCATTAGTGTTTCTGAATTACTTCATATATTTTCATTATAAAAGTCACTCACTAAGCACAATTAAATATGTATTTGCCACTATTCTACCTTGGTGGATACATTAGTCATATTTTACAGTAGTTCCTTAGACCAAGGATTATTTAATTATGTCTTTGAAAAGCAACAATTCATTTTATCCCCAGAAATGTTTTGTTTCATATTAAATGTTCATAGCTTGTTATAAGCTACTGTAATGAACACAGTGATATCACATTTTAGATAAGTTTATTTCATTTTAAAAATATTTGTAGTTATGAATATATAATTTACAATTCCAAAGAGAGAATAATGACATCATCTTGTAAAATTAGTATTCATATTGTCTTTTCTTGCAAATAACATTCCTAAATATATCTAACAGGCAGTGGTGACACACACCTTTATTCCCAGCACTTGGGAGTCATAAGCAGGTAGATTTCAGTGATCTCAAGGCCAGCTTGGTCTACAAAGTGAGTTCTAGGACATCCAGGACTGTTACACAGAGAAACCCTGTCTCAAAAAACCAAATCAATGAATGAATAAATAAATAACATTTTAAATATCTCTTTAAAAATTGAGTACATCCGATCAGAAAGATAAATAGTCTTAGGTGAAGCAGATACTGGCAGTATCTTCAGGAATCATATAGAACAACAAATACCTCAGTAATATTTTAAATCTATTCTGTTTTCAAGTGACATACTTTTATTGGTTTGTTTGATTTAAAATAAAAATGCATAGTGGGATTATCTGCTACAGAATTTCAATATAAAGATCTTGACAGTACAACTAAGTTTGATTTGCTTCTGGCTATCTTTTTGAGATTGTATTATAATGACATTACAACTCTGTGGAAATTGCTACCCCGAGTTCTATTTCCCTGCCCCCATTTGAGGTGCTTATCTGCAGAGAATCATAACTTCCCTCTGCTCCTGGAGTTGGATGAGGAAGTTTGAGTGCACGTGATCAGTCCTTGACCCCTACTGGGGTCAGGTGAGAGTCCCTCCTTGGGTCAGGTGACAGTCCCTTCGCAGCCCCCTCCCCATTTGGTGCCATGGTATAAAAGCTAGCCCCAGCAGAACAATAAAGCAGCTGCTGTTTCACCTCAACCTCGTGCTCTGTGGATTCATTCAATCTGGACACCCTCCGCCGAGACTCGTGGTTCCAGACCGTGCTGGCGCGGTATAACTCCTTCTCCATTCTTTTTGTTTATTTGTTTCTAGCTCGAAATCTTCAGATTTCAGTGCATAACCTGGAGTAACTGTAGATACCAGCAAAGTAAAAAGGAATAGGGTTGAGAATGGGAAAAGCAAAAGAGAGAGGAAGAGCCCAGCAAAAGTGAACTGAAGTGAAAAATGTAATGGAAAAGCAGGAAGAGAAATAAAAGTAGATGAATGAGAGAAGATGGTAAAATAACAGTGAGAATGTCTGAAAAAGTCATAACTAATCACACCATTAACTGTTTCTAAAATACTTTATAGTACATGTGAATCTGTGTATAACTATGCACATATACTCTAAATAATATTTTTCCATCTGGGCCAAGAAATTCTCTATAAGAGAATTCTATCTTACCAAACCTCAGGCATCAGGCATTCGAGTTGTTTGTTAGTATTGTCCAAGGGACTCCCAAGAGTGAAATAGCTATTGTTAATGCCCTTGGTTTCCACCCTAGAAGTGAAATGTTAGTCCCTAGTACTGAACCACCATGTGCTTGAGACACAGAGTTCAAAGGACAAAACTGAATCTAGCCAGAAAGCCACTTCTCTGAGGAATACCTTCCATAGGATCAGGAGGAGTCCTGCAATTTTCAAAAGGAGGGGAACAACCAACAGTACAACCAGGCCATGGTGGCTGTGAAGTGTAACAGTGAACAACATGATGATGTGAACCTAAGGTGCAGTAATGGCATTTGTACCTTGTCAGTAACTAGCAGCTTTCTTATTGGATTGAAGGACCCTTCAACAAGGTGGAAGTGATGCCAGGTACTGGAAATACAGCTGTATTTTGAATAACTTCTCTTCCACATCTATGGCCCTTCACAGTTTCATAGAATGAATTATGATTTCATTATGCATTTTAAAGTTCTTACGAAAACATATTTTACTCATGATAATAAAAGGGAATCAAATAAAATATGAAATTTATTTGTAATTCATTTGGCAACAAAATATGACACAGATAATTTTTCTATTAATATGGGAGTTAAAATGATTTACTCAAAAATAAAAAAGAGGAACTTCCAGGTGTAAGCAAAATAAGGCTAAAACTCAGGGATGTATTAAGTTGCATTATAAGTATAAATTTTACAAATTAATTAATAGTTTGAAGGATGACTAAACTTTTTGTTTGCTATCTACATTGATAAATAGGATTTTTATGATTTGAAGGATTTTCTTATTGTAATATAACTATACTAAATAAACAAATATTTGTGATTATCTCACTCATTTTGGCTTAATGAATCATCTCATTATTTCTAAGTCACAGTTTGTCCTTCAATTCCCTTCAACGTAAAATAAACATTTTAGAGTTTCCTAGATATGCTTGACTGTTTGATACATACACACATACATAAGAAAAATATTACAACGTCACTCACTTACCAAAGCCACCAAAATAGTTCATAATATTATATATCATCTATCTAAATTATGGATAATGATGTATTGCATATTATTGGGTGATAAGTATGAATTATGCAATAGATTTTGCTATTACTTGTGAATGTGTAATAAAATGAAACAGACTCACCCTTCTGATATAACAGGACGTTTTATGGATGCCATCTCAGCTGTAAATTATGATGTACTCTAAATTCATGAACATGCAGATTGGTATCACAAGAATATAACAACACAATTCCTGGGGCATAAAAGTCTCTATAAAACATTACAACAAAGTGAAGAGGGTTTGGACTGTTTCTTGACTCTATTAAAAGTAATTAAAATATTTAGCTTTTATTTGTGACCACAAATAATCTTAATGCAAAAATTCACATGTTATATTCTTTCATAAACTATGTTATGTTTATCTCATCTGTAAAATACTTATCATCTTTTTAGAAGTAATAAAGAAATTTTATTTTCAAGGATGTGAACTGGCAAGTCCTAAGAATGCTCCGAATGAGGAACAATTAATGCCTATGAATAAATTTTTATGCATTACTTTCAGCAAAACATTTACTTGGAAGTTTATGCTAACTAAATTATCTCCACACAATTTATTTTTAATGCAAATGCATGAATAATCGCCATTACTTAAGGCAGAAAGAAAAATAAAGCAGTGTTAAATTTTATTTGCAAAACTAATGACCTTTTAAATTCTGTACAGTAAATATTTTCTGAAAAACGTACCTTCCATATGCTTATATTGGAATTTTGAATGCTATACATGTTACATTTTATACTATTAAGAGGAAAAATTGTTTAATACAAATAAATAAGAATTGGTTTAGAGGAAGAACAAAAATTCTAAAACTAGGGCAACTACAGTGCCCTGTTCCCGTGAAAGACAGAATAAGGACTGCCCTGCCTGGCCTCCTTAGATCATTCTTCTTCTATCACTACTAATGGCTGGCTGCCACTTTACTACCCACTGGGAGAGCGGCTAATGCTGTTGTTGCAATTGCTGCAGCTTGGCCATTGAGAAATGTCTTCCGCTATTATGCCAGGTATAAAGGGGTGACTTGGGTTCAATCCGGACCCCTGAAGAGCTCTTCCCAAGGTCTTAGCAGCTGCAATCTCCCTGAAAGCTCTGTTCATCAGGTCCTGGTTGTGGCAAATAGGAAATCTCCATGGGTAGTCTGTTCAGGAGAATGAAAAATCAGCAGAATTAGATCATTTTTATCATGATTCAACCATCAAATAAGGCAATCATCTGATTTTTGTCTATTTTTTAAACATTTTTGTGTGGCTGACAGAGGCATAGTACCAGGAATTATTAATAAAATCAGTCTTATATGTTGTTTAAAATTCACTTGTTTATATTGACCTATTATAGCTTAATAGGATAGGGCTTTTGTAGGCAAAGGAATCTGAATTTCAGTCAATAAACTTTTGTACATCAATTAACTTTGTTTTTGTACACTGTTGTATAAGGTTTGGCTCACAGTCAGTTGTCCCCACTCACTTGAATATAAAATCAACATAGCAGAAGGAGATTGTGTTTGATCACTACTTCTCCTCTTAAGATGTGGACAAGAATTAGTGAGGCAAACAGGAAGAGACAAGAGAGAAGATAAATCCAAGGATCTTTCTTATACCTGGGTCCCACTTCCTAAAGGTTTTAAAAATTTGCAAGCTAAATCCAGAATCTCTAGTGTAAGTGTGCAATAAATGAACCTGCGGAGACACTTCATGTTAAAGATAAAATACATATTTAGCAAGCTAATTTCCAACCCACTGTGTAAATCTTGCTAGGTATAATATCTATGTGTCAACATATACTGACTATTGTGATTTGGGCACAAATAAAAGAAAAGTCACCAATTACTTTCTGCGTGAACTCATGACATGATTCTTGAAATGAAACATACATCTATCACCATTTTGGTTCCAGAATGAGAAACTAGACAAACTATAGTTTCTAGCATAGAACCTATTATTACTCTGTGAGATGAACAAAGTATTAAACTCTTAGCTTTGAAGTAACAGCCAACTGATAGCTGCTGGGAAAGGTAAAATCAGTTGTCTTTACAAATTTTGACACTTGTAAGTTGACAATACTTCAATTAGAAATTCACACAATCAATAATAGAGTGACAGCATAAATTGAACCTGGTAAGAGGGAAAAAAGGGACACAGTGTTGATTGGTAGGTAAAGAGGAATCTCTGGGACAAGTTTGGACAAAGGATGGATAGGATAAAAAATATTGTATGTAGGTTTCAAAGAACTAACAGAAAAATAAAAAGAATAATCTTGAAAGCATCTTAAAAATCTTAACTCATAAATTTCATGAAAGGCTATTTTCTATGTTTGATTTATTTTCTCACTCTTATTTTTTTAATAAAAAGGGTGTAGTTTTATCAGTTTTGTAGTGAGTGCTGCTAAAACAGGATTTGAAACTAAACCTTCTTATAACCCCCTTTTCCTTATGGTTATGATTTTACAATGGGTTCATTCAGCCAATCAAAAATATGGATAAATATCTATTACACATTTTTCAAGTCATTAATTCTTGTATATGGATCAAAACATTCAGGAGTTTTCAATAAGGCAAGCAAAGATAGGAAGTTGTCTTAAACTTTGATCACTGGGACTGGCATTTGACTTATTATACAAGTGATTCTCTAGTTTTCATCAAGTTATGAGTTCAATCTGCAGTAGCATTAAAAGACTTAACTGATAGTTTAATTCCTTTATGGTTAACTAAATGGTTACTTTTATTAGATATGACTGTCAAAATGATATGTATTCATTAATTTGTTCATATGGTTTTGAAAACCACATGGGGCAGTCAAATGGCTCAACATGTGCTGGGGCTTGCTTCTAAGCCTGAGCCCTGATTTTGAAACTCTGAAAATCCGTGTAATAGAAGCAGAAAACTAATTCTCACAAGATGTATTCTGAACTCCACATATGCTCTGTGGCATGACTGCACAGACACAATATCCTCCATGCATAAACATATGTGGGCAAAAATATCACATGGCTGAAAACACTTTGAGATAGTCGAAGTCCTGATGTGTATTTCAGAGTGCCAAATTACATGCAATCACAATTTACTCTGGTCCAGGTCATCCACAAGGCTATTATGAAATTATGTACTGTTCTAAAGAGGCTTTCACATCTAATTTTAATTATTTATAATCAGCTTGTTCTATCATTAATTTGCAAATAAATTATACTACTCCATTTCAATAGATATATAGTTTCAATTGCTTAATATGCCATAAATAAAAGAGTGTTCACCAAAAATATCCACTTTTTGAATCAGATAAAAAGGACCTCAGCATAAAAATGCAATCCTAACACTGTGTAATCTTTCACGAAAGTAAATGAACTGGAATGTTTTATTTTTATAGAAATTAACTAGCTCCAGGAATGTGGAACGTTAGTCTGAAATACATACATATAAGTAGTATAGAGACATCTGTACTATGTTGCCAGAACTTAAGGTACTGGTAACCTTTGGTGAATTAGTCCATTAACTTGACTGTAGTACCCTTACTTGCCTCATAAGTAAGTACAATATGGGGACACAAACCTAAAGTAAATCACTTAAATACAATTATTATCTTCTTTTACTGAAATACAGTCAAATGATCATATTATCTTTAAGTTTGCATAAGACATGCTGCCTCATTTTCAGAGCTCCCGAACAAATGTTGTGGTGATATGAAGGGTTTCGACTTAAGGAGAAAAACTTTGAGTTAACAAAAAGCTTAGAATGAATGTAAATCCTGATTCAACTCAGGTTCTTCATGGATTATACTTTCATTGAATGGTATTATTATTCACTTTAACAGACACTGGATGCCAGGTAGTGATGGAGTCCCCTGTATTTCCAAAGCCAGTTCATACAGAGGATAAAGTGATAGGTGCCAATTGAAGAGTCCCGCAGAATGTGTAATATATATATATACATATATATATACATATATATATGTATATATATATGGGATATGTAAGTGTATATATGCGTATGATTTACTTTCTATTGTTAATTTTTCTTCATTTTTGCTTCCTACTCTTTGTTAATCTTTCATAAGCACTTTAAAGTTTTGACTCTTGTCAAAACAACCAGCTTTTATTATAAAGTTCAATGATCAACCCTAAATACACATATTTTACAGTTGTTAGAAATTTTGACTCAATTATTCTCTCCTTGAAACACTGTGTTCACTTCTGAGGCAATCTTGCCTTCTACTCCATCTTACCACACAGAGTTAAATAATTATTCTTTCTAAATTTCAAAGTGGTCATTATTTATATTGTGCACCAGAGTTACCTGTATAGCCATGTTTGTATATCCAAGTTCATTATCTTTACTAAATTAGTCAGTTGAATATTCTCTTGGTTAGTTACTTATCTGTCTGTAAAAATTGACATGTCCTCACACACTTAGGAAAATCCATTCTCTTAACTATATCATTCTCTTTCTCATTGACAGAATAAAGCAAAGCAATAAAAGTAATACCCCAACAAGTCTATATTTATTTGTTTAAAATTTAACAAATAATTCTCATTCATTTGTTTCACATCAAGATACCTTTTCATACAAAATTTTGTCATGAGTACTTGACAAATACATATCCCAAATCCAATTTATTTCAAATTCTTTTTAGCACTGTTGTGGCTGTGCTAACTATAAAATGGGGCATCAAGGCAACCAGATCTCTGATATTTATGTAGGAGAAAGTTTTTTTTTTGAATGAAAGAATCAAAATGCTAATGACAGATTATGATGGAGAGAATATGTGGTAAGGGGAGCGTCCCTCAACTGCTGTGGGAATGTAAGGTTTAATAGCTACTTTGGAAATCATTATGGTGATTTCTCAGAAAACCATGTAACATCTACCTCAAGACCTAACTATACCACTTTGTGTATATACCCAAATATGTATGAATGGAAGGAAGTCCATTCATACCACAAGGACATGTGCTTAGCTATGTTTATACTAGCGTTGTTTGTAATAGTCAGAACCTGGAAACAGTCTAGATGACTCTCAACCAAAGAATGGATTTTAAAAAAATGTGGTACATTTACACAATAGAGTACTACTCAAAAGTAAAAACAAGGATATCTTGAATTTTGCAGATAAATGGATAGATCTAGAAAAAAAAAAAACATTGTGTGAGGCAACCCAGATCCAGAAAAAAAGTATAATAGGTACTCTCACTCATAAGTGGATTTTAGACATAAAGCAAAGACAAATCAGCCTATAATCCTCAACCCCAGAGTACCTAGACAACAAAGAGGACCCTAACAGAAACATACAAAAATCTAAATAGAAGGGAGAAAAAGTCAAGATCTTCTGAGCAAATTGGGAGCATGGGGATCAAGTGAGAGAGTACAACGGAGAAGGAAAGAAAGGAGAGGAGCAGAGAAAAATGTATAGTGCGATAAAAAGAATAAAAATGGAGTAATGGAAGACTTAAAAATAAACAAAGAAATTGAAAAGTGAGAAAAAAAAGAAAGATTCAAGGAAAGGCAAACACAAGAACTATAAACATAATTTACTGAACTCTGCTTGAAAACTGAACCATTTGTTTCAGGGGTAAGTTGAGATCAATTCAAGCTAAGAGTACTCACAATCAGTAAGAAATCATTTGAAACCTGAGCTCTCTAGTTATACAGACACATAAAAACACTTCGAGAAAATTCAGGATAGACTTTAAAATGGCAATGTATATGCTCAACATATACAAAGCATGAAATATCTTCAAAGATAGTCAATATAGACCAGCTTATGATGATTCAGATCCTAGAAGTATAAAACAAATTCTTGCCTGCATCTATTTTAATCCAGATAAGTAGGTAAACATATTAAATCAAATACAAGATAAGAATGACAAGCATATAACATAAACAACCAGAAGATTTAGAATTGTAAAACTTCTGTCAGTTTGTTAGATTAGAACAGATTTGGTGTCATAAAAGCGTAAAAGAATTAGCAAACTTTAGAATAATGTGTCTTGTGATTTCTATGTTATGAAGAGATATCATGACTATGACGACTCTTAAAAGGAAAAACATTTAATTGGGGTAGCTTAAAGTTTCAGAGGTTTTGGTCCATTAACATTACGGTGTGACATGGCAGCATGCAGGCAGACATGGTGCTGGAACTGAAAGTCCTTCACCTTGTTGGGTAGGCAAGAGGAAGTAGTCTTTCTCACTAGAATGTCTTGAGCATATATGAGATAGCAAACCTTGCCTCTACAGTGACACACTTCCTCCAACAAGACCTCACTTATTATAATAAGATCACACCTTCTAATAGTGCCATTCCCCTTGGGGGTCATTTTCTTTCAAACCACCACATAAGACAAAGAAAATTATGAAGTAAGTGGGAAAGTGAGACAGAAAAAAAAAAAGAAAATCCGAAAACAAATTTAAAAAAAACTTCATGAATCCAAGGAACTAAAATCTCAATAATAATGAAAGCTAGAAGACTTGGGAGAGAAAAAATTAATGAATGAAAATTGCCACCAAATTACAAGGAAAACAAATTGTTAAAATTGAAGAATATAATCAAAAGAAAAATGGGTTCAATATTAGAGAAAATCATTCCTGACCACAATTAAAATGTATCAGAAAGGATGATTAATAGAAAATCATAAATTACTTTTTACTCTCTAATAATAACTAACACTGAGACACCATAACACAATACTGAAGAACCTACTTCGATATAGCAGACTGAATTGTGGATAAGGATATCTTCTGTGAAGGACTACACCTCTTAGGCAGGGCTGGAAAAGGTGGGATAAATGGTAGATCAAGATTTACAAGTTCAGACATTAGAAGTAATGCATTGCTAGCAATGCTTGACTTGGTCCTTTATCCATTTTAGATAGGATAGTTTCTGCTTTACTTTCCTTTCTCCTGAAAATAAACCTTTACTAATTGATTGCTGTTCCTGTGTTCTAATATAAATTCTTAAGGGTCATAAATCAGAGGGGTCAAAGTCAACACAAGGGGACCCACAAAAACAAATAATCTGAGCTCATCGGAGCTCACAAACTCTGGAGCAATAGCTATGGAGCCTGCTTGGGACTGACATAAGCTCTCTGCTTATCTGTGACAGTTGTGTAGCACTGCCTATTTGTAGGACTCCTAGCAGTGGGATCAGGGTTTGTCCCTAAGGTGTGGATTCTTTTTTGGGAACCTAGTCACCTTTCTATGTTGCCTCATCCAGCCTTAATACAAAGGGAGGAGGTCAGTCCTATAACTTGATATGTCACGCTTTGTTGACACTCATGGGAGGTCTGCCCTTTTCTCAACAGAAATAGAGGAGGTGTGGTTGGAATTAGGCAGAAAATAGGCACAGGGAGGAACTAGAAAGAGAAGAGGGAGGGGGAAATGCAGTAGCAATGGGAAATAAATGAAAACAATTAAATAAAAAGTCGCTATTTGTGCCACGGGTGTTTTGGAAAAGAATGTACAGACATTCCTATCCATACCATCCACGTTCTGTCTTTCAGTTTCGAAGGCAAGTCCACTGCAGGTTCCCAGACTGGAGCTGCTTTATCTGGTGCAAACAACAGCACTGAAAAGCTGCTTTGAATTCTGAATTGCTCACCAGAAATTTCCCCCTTTAGGTTATTTCTTTTTTTCCCACTTTCCCTATCTTCCGAATCTATGAGATTGCAGGGCCTTTGTTTTACTAAATTCCTTGGCAAAGGGATGTTCAAGGGTCTATGTTAATATACCTAACTCTAGACAGATACAAAGTCCAATGGTGGGGAATGATGTAGGACTTCACCCCTTCTCTGGTACAACCTTTGCTTACTAGTACTGCCACTGTGAATAATCAAGTGTTGCCTGTGACTTACATTTAAGTTTGATTACATTAATTGGCCACTCCAACACTAGACAGATTACCTGTCTCTCCAGTTCAGCTGAGATCTTGACAAATTATCTCAGTCAGGAGGGTAATCAATCAAGTATAAGGCCATTGGGAAGAGCAAATGACAGAAGGTGTTAGACGATTCTTCTGAAAGGAGCTAGGCATCCTAAGGAGATTTGTAGAAATGCGAGTCTCAGAGAGTACTTCACTAATGGCTCTTGAGAAACAGGGTAGCAACATTTTTCATCTTCTTAAGGGGTTGGAGTATGGCTTAGCACGAACTATACAACAGCTTCAGAGAATGCTGGGAGAGGGTCAATAGTTGATTTCCTGCTCCAATGTTTTTTGGATTTTGTTTTTTGTTTTTTGTTTTTTTTTTTGTTTTTTTGTTTTTTTGTTTTTTTTTTTTTTTTTTTTTTTTTTTTTTTTTTGTCTGTGAACTAAACTCTTCTGGTACGGAAGAATGCAGAGTCATTGAAATGTTTACAAAGTTAGAGAAATGCCCTGTGGCTATTGCTTGTAGTCTTGCAACAGTAAGAGACCCTGTGATGGTTGTGTATTTCCTAGCATTTTATAATACTGATAAAAAATAAAAAAAAATCAAAACCAAAAAACTGTGCAATTATACAAAAAGAAAAGTACGTGAAGTTGGTTACAACTTCAGAAAGTTTTTTCTAAATGTGAAGATCCTTTAGGATTGCTTTGCCTGTATCTCCAGTGAGGCCACGAAGATTCAGTGAAATGTGCAATGAAGGCATCAAACTGGAGATGCTAAAGAAATATGTCACTGAAAGACTCTACCTGAGCTAATGAGAGCTCACCAACTCCAGTTGGACTGGGAATGAATCAGCATAGGACTAAACTAGTTCAGCTGAATGTGGTCAACAGTTGCATGGTTGGAGAAGACTGGGGGGGGGGGGCTACTGGCAGTGGCACTGGAATTCATCCCTACTGCATGTACTGGCTTTTTGAGAACCTATTCTCTTTGGATGATACTTTGCTCAGCCTATATATATAATAGGGAGGACCTTCCCCAAAGCAATGTGCCTTACCCACTCTGAAGATTGGCTGGGGTTAGGGTGGGAGGGTTTGTGGAGGGAATGGGAGGAAAGGAGGGAGCAGGAACTTGGATTGGTGTGCATAATGAAAAAATAATTTGTTTTCTTTCAAAAAATAAAATTAAAACAGTAAAAAATGTGGTAGGATGATTGGGGGGTGTTTTACTATATCAATCCTTCCTGAGGGGTACCAGCTTTAGTCAAACAAGAGATCACACCAAGCATCAGATATAGCAATAGCAACTGAAACACATGGTTCCAGTCTTCTATGCACAGCCCTTAAATTCCTGGCTCTAGACTGACATTCATTCCTAACGTTCATTACACCCAAGTCTCTGTCTTTCCTACATCAACAATAATGCTTGTGGGCAAGTCATGAGGGACACAAAATCAAAAAGTCAGTGGGTGGCAATGGATCTGTTACTTTCCTGTTGACTAGAGCTTTGAGTTCTCTGAAAAGAACTAAAATAGGAATCAAGTTCATTTCCCTTTTCCCAAGAAAGAACCAAGGGTCCTATTTCATAACTTCACTTCCATGATACAGTAAAGAAAAGATGCATTAAATCCTTCCACACAAATGGTTAAAGATACTGGTCCTCAGTATGGCTCTGGGCCAAGGCCAGTTCAGGCACCCTCTTCTCTGCTGCCCAGGGCACAATCTGGGGACCTCTCTTTGGGCCTGGGAACCCCTCCAGAATCAAGTTTCTTACAAACCCTAAAATGGCTCCCTTAGATGAGATATATAGTTCCCTGCTCCCATATCCATCCTTCCCCCCATCCCAATCCCCCAAGCCATCCCCAATCGTCCCCCTCTCCCTTCTCTCTAATCATCTCCCCTTACTTCCACCCCCCACATCTCGTGCACCCAAGTTTGCCTGGCAATCTTGTCTATTTCCAATATCCAGGAGGATAACTATATGATTTTCTTCAGGTTCACATTCTTTTTTAGCTTCTCTAGGATCATGAATTATGGGCTCAAAGAACTTTAACTATGGCTAGAATCCACGTATGAGTGAGTACATACCATATTCCTCTTTTTGGGTCTGTGTTACCTCACTCAGTAAAGCGTTTTCTATTTCCATCCATTTGCATGCAAAATTCAAGATGTCATTAATTTTTACCGTTGAGTAAAACTTTAATGTGTATATGTTCCACACCTTTTTTAATCATTCTTCTATTGAGGGGCACCTAGGTTGTTTCCATGTTCTGGCTATTACAAATAGTGCTGCTATGAACATAGCTGAACAAATGCTTTTGTAGTATGATAGGGCATCTCTTGGGTATATTCCCAAGAGTGGAATTGCTGGGTCCCGAGGGAGGTTGACTCCCAGTTTCCTGAGAAAACACCACACTGATTTCCACAGTGGCTGCACAAGTTTGATTCCCACCAACAATGGATGAGTGTTCCCCTCATTCCACATCCTCTCCAGCATAGGCTATCATTGGTGTTTTTGAGTTTGGCTATTCTGACAGGTGTAAGATGGTATCTCAAAGTGGTTTTGATTTGCATTTCCCTGATCACTAAGGAGGTTGAGCATGACCTTAAGTGCCTTTTGGCCATTCAAAGTTCATCTGTTGTGAATTCTTTGTTCAGTTCAGTACCCCAATTTTAATTGGGTTAATTAGAGTTTTAGTGTCTAGTTTCTTGAGTTCTTTGTATATTTTGGAGATCAGAACTTTGTCTGATGAGGGGTTGGTGAAGATCTTCTCCCAGTCAGAAGGTAGCCTTTTTGTCTTACTGACAGTGTCCTTTTCTTTACAGAAGCTTCTCAGTTTCAGTAGGTCCCATTTATTCATTGTTTCTCTTATTGTCTGTGCTACTGGGGTTCTAGCTAGGAAGTGGTCTCCTGTGCCTATATCTTGTAGACTACTTCCCACTTTCTCTTCTATCAGGTTCAAAGTGGTCGGATTAATGTTGATGTCTTTAATCCTTTTGGACTTGAGTTTTGTGCATGGTGATAGATATGGATTTACTTTCATTCTTCTACAGGTTGACATCCATTATGCCAGCACCATTTGTTAAAGATGCTTTCCTTCTTCCATTGAATACCCTTAGCTCCCTTGTTGAAAATCAGGTGTTCATAGGGTTGTGGGTTAATATCCGGGTCTTCTATTCGATTCCAAAGGTCGACTTCTCTGTTCTTATGCCAATACCAAGCTGTTTTCAATACTGTCGCTCTGTAATAGAGTTTGAAGTCAGGGATGGTAATGCCTCCACAAGTTCCTTTATTGTATAAGATTGTTTTGGCTATCCTGGGTTTTTTGTTTTGCCATATAAACTAGATTATTTTTCTCTCAAGGTCTGTGAAGAAGTTTGATGGGATTTTGAATGGGATTGCATTGAATCTATAGATTGCTTTTGATAGAATTGCCATTTTTACTATGTTGATTCTCCCAATCCAAGAGCAGGGGAGGTCTTTCCATTTTCTGGCATCCTCAATTTCTTTCTTCAAAGACTTAAAGTTCTTGTCAAATAGGTCTTTCACTTCCTTGGTTAGAGTTATCCCAAGATATTTTATGCTATTTGTGGCTATCGTGAAAGGTGATGTTTCTCTGATTTCCCTCTCTGCTTCTTTATCCTTTGTGTATAGGAGGGCAACTGATTTTTTGGAGTTGATCTTGTATCCTGCCACATTACTAAAGGTGTTTATCATCTGTAGGAGTTCTTTGGTAGAGTTTTTGGTGTCGTTTATGTACACTATCATATCGTCTGCAAATAAGGAAAGTTTAACTTCATCCTTTCCAATTCGAATCCCCTTGATCCCCTTATGTTGTCTTATTGCTATTGCTAGAACTTCAAGCACTATATTGAAGAGGTATGGAGAGAGTGGACAGCCTTGTCGTGTTCCTGATTTTAGTGAAGAATATTTTGCAAATCATCATAGATCCTTCATCTGGCGATGGATGGAGATAGAGACAGAAACACATATTGTAACACTGGACTTAACTCCCTAGGTCCAAATGAGAAGCTGGAGGAGGGAGAACGTGAGCAAGAAAGGCAAGACCAGAGGGTACCTTCATTTGACAATAGATGGAGATAGAGATAAAGACCCACATTGGAGCCCTTGACTGAGCCCCCAAGGTCCAAATGAGGAGCAGAAGGAGGGAGAAAATGAAAAAGGAAATCAGGACCGCGAGGGGCGCGTTCACCCTCTGATACAAGGGGACTGATTTAATGAGAGCTCACCAAGGCCAGCTGTACTGGGACTGAAGGAGTATGTGATCAAACTGGATTCTCTGAATGTGGCTGACTGAGAAGCCATTGACAATGGCACTGGGTCTTGTTTCGTCTGCATGTACTGGCTTTTTGGGATCCTAGTCTGTTTGGATGCTCACCTTCCTAGACCTGGAGGGAGAGGGGAGGAACTTGAACTTCCCACAGGGCAGGAAACCCTGAAAGCTCTTAGGACTGGAGAGGGAGGAGGAGAGGAAGTGGGGAGAATAGGAGGGTATGGGGAAGAGGTGAGCAAGTGGAAATTTTTATAAACAAATAAACAAATAAATTTAAAAAAAATACTGGTCCTCACTATTTGTTACCAAATGGAGGGAAACAAAAAACTCTGGTTTGGGACTGAAGCAATTGTGATTGTTATCTCAGGCTGACTATGGTAAGGGTTCTTTGCATCACACACTCCTTCTTTGTGTCTTCCAGTCCTGAATCTATCACTGCTACACATGTAATTATCTTTATCGAGCACTTCTAGTCTTTATTACACAGTTTTCTTTGTAAGTGTAAAGCAAAGCAAAGTACATCCTACAGTAAAGGTTCTTCTTTGCTGGAAATTGATTAAGATCTTTAATGCTGTTGACTTTGAAGCAATGATAAACTCTAAATTTGAAATCGATGATGTTAGGATTAATATCATTTGAACAGAAATGCTCTTGATGTGTATATAAGTAGGGAGAATTACTATACACATTTTTGTTCTAATTAAGCGATCATGCTAGTGATAAAACAAATGCAGTATTTTTGAATACCAGGATCTCAAAGCACATAGAGAGGAAAAAAGGAAATTTTAGTTAAGAATGGCAAAGCAACCAATAAGGAGAATTAAAGGCTTGCTCTGAGGGATAATGCCGAAAAAAAATTAAAACAAAAAGATGTATAAGCGAATGGCTGTGAGCAAAAAAAAAAAAAAAAAAAAAAAAAATCAATGGTATTATAGTAATTTCACTAATCAGGGAGACCAAGGGAGGACAAGTGGAAGTAGAAGGTACATTCATTTATTTGTTTGTTTGTTACTTTTTTGAAACAGGGTTCCTCTTTATCTTTGGAGCCTGTCCTGGAACTAGCTCTTGTGGACCTCGCTGGCCTTAAACTCAGAGATTCACCTACCTCTGCTTCCCAATTGCTGGGATTTAAGGCCTGTACCACCACCACCTGAGTGTAAAAGACACTTTTAACCAAAGAACTACATATGGCCCAATGACAGCGGGGCTTTTAGTTATTGTAGAGTTTGACCGTCATTCTTAGAGAAGAAAGAAATTGTAGCATGAACATGTTTAACACAAAACAGAGGGATTTGTTCTTGCATATTAAATGTCTCATAAGGATTATCTTATAGGAAAGATTGATTAATGAGGGAAGTATAACTGTGAAATCAACTCTTAAGTCTGTGATAAGGTCTATAAGAATTACAGAGAAGTAAAAATTTTTGTCCTGTGTTTGGCAGATATCATGATCACTTGGAAGTTAAAAAACATTTCAAATGAGTTGTGCATACAAAACAATATTATGTTTTAACCAGCAAAAGTTAATTAAATAAAAAAAATACATAGAATTTTTCACATCAAATATAGAAGTAATGAATGCTTACATGAACGTATTCAAGATATTTGTAACAATGTAAAGTAGAAAAAGAACACATATGAGAATAGAAAATAGCAAGAACAGAAGCATGTAGAAGTCTGTTGGAGATCAGAGGCTAACATTGTTCTCTGCATCATGTCAAAATTTATAAATATTTGATTAAAAAATTAAAGTTAGATAAACTTAAATAATTTTATTTGCAATGTATATAAGCATATATGTATATAGATAATTCAACTTTTAAAACTTACAAGAAAAAATAATTTTAAAAATCTGTTATACCCCATAAATTAAGAACAATAAGGAAGGAAAATGATGATATTTTTATAATTTCTGAAGGAAAAATTATTTATGTGTTACCTGAATAAGTAACAGTTAAATTACTCTGCATGTATCTGAGATAAAGTCTAGTCATAGAGAACATCCTAGCAAGGTTTGTGTTTAACCTTCATCAACCAAGCTGCCCAGAATCTCAAAAGATTAACAAATAAAAGTGACATTTTGCATAATATAGACCTAACCATAAAAGAAGGTATGAGGAAAAATGCTTGGAAAACTGACCCACAGCTTGAATATTTAAGTGTAATAAATAATTCTAAGTATGGTAATCCAGTCACAAAAAAGAAAACACTTCATGTTTCCTCTTACATGTAGTTCTTAGCTTTTAAGGCTCACATATATATATTTCAATCCAAATAACCAGACCAGTGAGCTAGCTACTAAGGTACTAGATTGGGGTAGGGATCTTTCAAGGAATGAGAAATTAAGTATATTATTATAAAGAGTGAAGGAAAACTAGGAGGATTGAATGACTAACATTAAAGACCTTTTGAAAAGCTATATAGAAACTGTAGCGTATCTACCTCTACATATTCACTGTCGAAGCTTCCTAAAATATACACATATAAGAAAGGAATTTAAGTGTACTCACCAAATTATAGGAGAGACAATGACTCAACTGCACATCTTTTGCAATGAAGAGTAATGGTCAGTACAATGGCTTATGTCTCATTGATCCATTAGAAAAAGGGATTTCATTACCATCCCCATATATCATAAACTATTGCCAATGCTATTGGTTATTCTCCATAACCTGTTGTTAAAGTCATATTACTTAAAACACTACTTATTAATATCATCAAACATAAAGAAAATGAGCTGGTGAAGAGGTAGAAGGCTCATCCCTATTGATTAGCATCCATGTTGTTGGAGTTGCTCTGCATGCTAACCATAACCTGGCTGTAACAGATGTGTGCATGTGTGTGTACAGGTGCTCGACCATGAACCTGTGCATGCTTTTTGTTTCATTTTGCTTTTTCTCTTTTATTGTTTGCTGTTTATTTTAATTATTATTTTGGTTTCTGATTTTTGCATTGTGCATTGATCACGTTGATCTTTATTTTAGAGAGGACATGAAGTTGGGTGGTCATAAAATTTGGAAGGACCTAGGAGGATTTAGAAGAGGACAAAAATGCCAAAACATGAAAAAGTAATAAAAAAGTAAAAAATAAAAATGCAATATAGACAGAAAATTGAGTCTGTTAACACATGTTAAATGCATCAAGGCCAAGAATAGGAATTCTTGGGCAATGGAAGCAAGATTTCCAAGCTTAGAACTATCTTGTGCAGCTGGGAAACTACACACAGCAGAATACACTGATTCTGATGGAAAGAAGGATTTAGACTTTCAGCTTCAGGGAATAAGCAGGACCCTTCTGTGAAGGAAGGGCTCAATGCCCAATTTAGTGGCTTTGACTAGGTTTTCTCTGTTGGCCAAACTCTCAGTCACTTACTCATATAATAGCTTCAAGAATCTTTTAATCTTTAAATCCTTTCTCTCTCTCCCTCTCTCCCTCTCTCCCTCTCTCCCTCTCTCTCTCTCTCTCTCTCTCTCTCTCTCTCTCTCTCTCTCTCTCTCTCTGTGTGTGTGTGTGTGTGTGTCTGCATTTATGTATGTGTATGATTGTTTTGTTGTTGTTGTTGTGCTTTTATGTAGCTGGAGAGACAGCTTATCTAGTAAGAGCTGTCCAGTTCTTGCAAAGATTATTTCCCTGCACCCATGTCATGCAGCTTACAAAGGCTGTAACGTCAGATCCGAGGGGTTCCACACCTTCTTGTGGACTCCACTGACGATTCCATTCACACTTAAAACACTGCCACAACCAGATTCTCTGAATGTGGCCGGATTCTCTGAATGTGGCTGGCCCGGAGTCTTTCTGAAAAGCCATTGTCAATGACACTGGGACTTGTTTCCTCTGCATATACTGGATTTTGGGGATCCAGTCTGTTTGGATACTCACCTTCCTGGACCTGGAGGGATGGGGGAGGAACTTGAACTTCCCACAGGGCAGGAAACCCTGACTGCCCTTAGGGATGGAGAGGGAGAAGGAGAGGGAGTGGGGGGGATGGGAGGGTGTTGGGAGGAGGGGCGGAAATGGAAACTTATAAAATTTAATAAAATTACTTTCAAAAAAAATACTGCCACAAACACACACACACACACACACACACACACACATAATTTCAAAAAATGAATCTTAAAACATTTGTTCTTCTTTAACTCGATTCCTGCTATCAGCACCCTTAGTGGATAATTCATCTTTCTTTTTCATATGGACTTTACTCAGGAGCTAAACATCACCACTATGCTTTTTAGTAGATGGCAACATATTTCCATGTAGATAAATATAAAGCATGAAATGTAGCTCTTTGGATAACTGACTACAGTTCTTAAGTCCAAACCCCAGGAAGATCTCATGAACACACACAGGTGATTTTAATCCTACTGGTCATACAAATCCATGTGTTAAACTGGTATTTCACTCAGTGCTAAGATAGTTTAGGTCTCCTTACAAAGCTTGTGATCACTGAAAAATGGTTTTTGAGAGTTTTTTTTAACATTTCATAATAGGACTTGGATATATTGCTATAGGAATATACTTTCTTAACAACTGCCGGAAAGCAAAACATCATTTATGGAATGAAAATGAAAATGAAATATTTATTTGGAGAGCATAAATTTAATTTACAATATGCTAAGGAAAATATCTACTAATTTACTCTAAATATGTATTTGGTAACTTTGTATTTAATGAATGGTAAGCATATAAAACTATGTGTTTAAAGCATAAATTTGTGTACCAAATAATGTCTTGTAACCTTAGAATATTTCATTTCCTCTTCTGGTTAATAAATGCATGAATTCTTTTGTAAAGATGCCACAAAATATGAAAATTTTCATATTCCTAGATAATTTTGAGATCAGCTATATGCAACACAGATGTATGTATTTGGAAAAAAGAAAGTTCTTTTAATGTAACTCTCCTTTTTACACTTTACAGGAGTGTGTGCAGATATCTCCATGAAACTTTATCACAGGAAACATTTCATAAAGTATACAACAATCTGTTACAAAGGACTGCTAAGTATAAAGAAAACTTCTTTCTGTTTCACTGACTCTTTATAAGCACAACCTTTCATGGGGAGCTTAAAATTCTTCTAAAAGAAAAGTTATACTGTCATCATTTCCAAACTAGATGTATTTCCTGTTATTTTAATTTCACGGCCACATGTAAATTTTCCCAATAGTCAAATAAAAGAGTATGTTAGTTACATCAAAATAAGGCATCTATTTAAATTTGTCTACAGAACATGAGAAATTAGATATTTTTCAGCCCAAATTGGCTTTCATTAGACTATATGAAAAAGAATCAGACTGACACGGATAAAATGCGTAGGGGCTGAGGACCCAGGCTTCAAGCAGACAGCAGCATCCTTCACGGTGCCTCTCCATGAATTTTAAAGGAAATGAACATGAAAACCAGTGAACCTTTAACTGACATTTTTAAAAGTTCACCAGACTTGGGAGAGATTCTAGAGGATTTGAAAGCAGCAAACATGACTGTGTTATTTCAAAAGGGTCAAGATAGAAGTAAAAGAAAAAACCTATGAACACAGGAATCTGAGAGAAGTCTCACTCACCAAAACCTTGGGCGCAGAGAGTAGCAGACAAATAGAGTTCTGCTTCCAATTTAAATCAATCATCCCAAATACTCACAGTGGGAAATGTGTTTAGATGATGCACACAGCAAGTATAAAAACCTATGTGTCAGTTATGAAGTTAAAATTCACACAAAAATTGACCATCAGTGGTGGAAAACAGGCAAAATTAAAATCATAAAATATAACATAAATCTTTGACAAGATAAAGAGAACATAAAACATGTCTAAGTGGACATTATCCTGTTTCTAATTATGATTTTATTTCCTCTTCTCTCTTGAACTCTCTTCCTACTTCCACTTCCTTCTCCCTCCCTACCTCTTTTCTCTTACCCTTCTCTATACTTGTCTGATACTGTTCTGGGGATGGAATCCAGAGGTTCTTGTATGCCAGGCAAACGTTCTAACAGCTGACCCACCTCCTCAGGTCTACTCCACTGAACTCTTTTCCAGTCTTTGAATCAGTATCTTATGTAGCCCATACTGGTTTTCAACACACTTTGCAGTTCAGATTTACCTTAAAATTTTAATACTCTTGCAGTAGTCACAGAGATGCTAAATTTATAAGTATAACCCCTAATGCATGACTCTAATGTTGTTTCAAAGGATGAAACCAAATTTTTCTTTTTCTCACTCTCAACTCATCTACTTATGTGTTGTTTTTGTTTGAAATGTTTTCTTGCAAGATGCTTAGGGAGGCTATTACACTCTTGGTTCTCTTCCATACTGCAGACCTGACTCAACTTTGTCCTCACTCTTCACTTTTACGTTGATCTGTCTGCGTGGGATCCTCCTTTCTTTTCAATCTTCATTGAAATTGTTCTTTTCCCAGTGACATCCCACCTGGTTATGCCGTTAGGATCCTAAAAACCCCCTCTAATTCACTATGTTACTTTTGTTCCTTCTTAGCATAGTATGTAATTTGCTTATGTATGAAATCGAGTTTCTTGATCTATTTTATACAGTGAGCAAATAGTCTCCTACTATGAGAAATCCTTTTCTTTCTATACTGATTGATTTATGTACAGTATCTGAGAGCATTCTTAATTTCAGTCAGTAATTATCTGTTGAAAGAACAATTCCATATGGGTTCAAAATTCTCAGGGAAATTTTATCTCTTATTAAGTTATTTGATTTACGATAAGAACCATATCATTATAGAAATAATTATTAAATTGGTATAGGAATAGTGAACCCAATTTATAGACCAGGTTTAGATAGTAAGCTTTACAACAAACAAATTTCCTCTTGAATTTCACTTCCATCTCTCTTAATTTCCTACAACTTTTTTGTCTTTCTTCTACTTCATTTTGACTCTTTATTTTGTTCCACTCCTTTGGCAATCACAGGCCCCTTTAAGTTAGTTCTGGAAGTATAAATAATAAAGCAGAACTTGTTAAGATCTAACACTTGCTGTAGGAATCCACTCTTCTTGTTTATCCTTGAGACTTACCTGGCTTTCGTTCCAGGTCTATAGCTGTGACTACCATGACAACGGTGAACACTTAAATTCTTAGTCATGGTTTTTAGCTGTAATCTTTGGAGGCCAGCAAAATTCATAAATAAAGACATAAATTGTAGCTGAGGCTGTTGTTCAATGAATAATAAAGCATTTGTCTGGCATATGAAGAACATGTGCAAGGGTTCAATCTTCATCCCTGAAAACACATCCAACCTATCAGAGAAAAGTGAACAAAGAAGATGTTACTCTAGGGTCAGTCACCAGTGTTTAAAAGTTCAGGAACTAACAGTAAAGAACAAGTCTAAGGATCCATGCATACATGACACCTATAGGAATCAAATTAAGTGTCTACTATCACATTAATGATAAGTGATGCTTAAATCTAAGGAAAGGTTGAGTAGCCCCTGAGTACAAAGGTGAAGAAGCACTGAGATAAGCAGCAGAGAACACTGAACAAAACACAAAGATCAGTGTCAGGGGAGAGCTTTGACAGCCAGGTTAAAGGCTACATTGGTGGTGTAAGTCAGCAGCAGAGAAGTAATGCTAACTCTATAATAAACACAATATACAGCACGCCAATAGCTAATATCAAATTAAATGGAGAGAAACTCAAAGCCATTCCACTCAAATCAGAAACAAGACAAAGCTGTCCACTCTCACTATATTTGTTAAACATAGTGCTTGAAGTTCTAGCAATAGTGATAAGACAGCATAATGAGATCAAGGGGATTTGAATTGGAAAGGAAGAAGTCAAACTTTCATTATTTGCAGATGATATGATAGTGTATATAAGCAACCCAAAAAACTCTACCGAAGAACTCCTACAACCTATAAACACCTTTAGTACTGTGGCAGGATACAAGATCAACTCCAAAAAATCAGTTGCCCTGCTATACAAAAAGTATAGTAAAAATGGCAATTCTACCAAAAGCAGTCTATAGATTCAATGCAATCCCCATCAAAATCCCAACAAAATTCTTCAAAGAACTCGAGAGAATAATAATCAACTTTATATGGAAAAACAAACAAACAAACAATCAAAAAACCAGGATAGCCAAAACAATCCTATACAATAAAAGTAATTCCAGAGGCATTACCATCCCTGACTTTAAACTCTATTACAGAGCTACATTAATGAAAAGAGGTTGGTATTGGCACAAAAACAGAGATGTTGACCAATGGAATAGAATCGAAGTTCCGGATATTAATCCACAAACCTATGAACACATGATTTTTGACAAAGAAGCTAAAATTATACAATGGAAAAAAGAAAGCATCTTTAACAAATGGCGTTGGCATAACTGGATGTCAACCTGTAGAAGAATGAAAATAGATCCATAGCTATCACCATGCACAAAACTCAAGTCCAAATGGATTAAAGACCTCAATATATATCCGACCACACTGAACCTGTTAGAAGAGAAAGTGGGAAGTAGACTGCAACACATGATCACTGGAGACCACTTCCTACATAGAACCCCAGTAGCACAGACAAAAAGAGACACATTGAATAAATGGGAACTTCTGAAACTGAAAAGCTTCTGTAAAGCAAAGGACATTGCCATTAAGACAAAAAATCAACGTACTGAATGGGAGATCTTCACCAACCCCTCATCAGACAAAGGTCTGATCTCCAAAATATACAAAGAACTCAAGAAACTAGACACTAAAACTCTAATTCACCCAATAAAAAAATGGGGTACTGACCTGTGAAGAGAATTCTCATCAAAAGTTCAAATGGCCAAAAGACACTTATGGTCAGGTTCAACCTCCTTAGTGATCATGGAAATGCAAATCAAAACAACTTTGAGATACCATCTTACAACTTTCAGAATGGCTAAAATCAAAAACACCAATGGTAGCCTATGTTGGAGAGGATGTAGACTAACGGGAACACTCATCCATTGCTGGTGGGAATGCAAACTTTTATAACCACTTTGGAAATCAGTGTGACAGTTTCTCGGGAAATTGGGAATCAGTCTACCTCAGGATCCAGCAATACCACTCTTGGGAATATACCCAAGAGATGCCCAATCATACTACAAAAGCATTTGTTCAACTATGTTTATAGCAACATTATTTGTAATAGCCAGATTCTGGAAACAACATAGATGCCCCTCAATGGAAGAATGGATAAAGAAAGTGTGAAATATATTCACATTAGAGTACTGCTCAGCGGTAAAAAATAATGACATCTTGAATTTTGTATGCAAATGGATGGAAATAGAAAACACTATCCTGAGAGAAATAACCCAGACCCCAAAAGATGAATATGGTATGTACTCACTCTTTAGTGAACTCTAGCCATAAACAAAGGACATTAAGCCTATAGTTCTCAAGCCTAGAGAAGCCAAATAAAAGGTGAACTCAAAGAAAAACATGTATAGATCCTCCTGGAAATTGGAAGCAAACAAGATCGCCGGGCAAAAGTTGGGGAGCATGGGGTTAGGGGTGGGGAATGGAGGAAGGGGAGAGGGGGAGAGAGAAGAGAGATAGGAAAGCCTGGAGAAAACGTGGGGAGTGGGACGGTGGAGATGGAGGAAGGGCTGATATCGGAGCAAGGAAGAAGATACCTACATTATGGGATCCGTTTTCGGGTTGAGAAGAGACTTGGCTCTAGAGGGGATCCCAGGTGTCTATGGGGATGTCCTCAGCTAGGTTCCTGAGCAGCATAGGAGAGGGTGCCTGAACTGGCCTTTCCCCGCTATCACACTGATGATTATCTTGAATATCACCAGAGATTCTTCATTCGGCAATGGATGGAGAATGGATGGAGATAGAGACAGAGACCCTCATCAGAGCAAAGGACTGAGCTCCCAAGGTTCAGCTGAAGATCAGAAGGAGGGAGAAGATGAACAAGGAAGTCAGGATTACGAGGGGTTGGTCCACCCACTGAGACAGTGTGCCTGATCTAATGGGAGCTCACTAAATCTAGCTAGACCTGGACTGAAAGAGCATGTGATCAAACCGGACTTTCTGAATGTGGCTGACAATGGGGGCTGACTGAGAAGCCATTGATAAAATCACTGGGACTTTGTTTCTACTGCATGTGCTGGCTTTTTGGGACCCTAGTCTATTTGGATTCAAAGCTTCCTAGGCCTGGATATAAGGGGGAAGGGCCTTGGACTTCCCACAGGGCAGGGTTCCCTGCCCTCTCTTAGGGAGGGAGGTGGAGGGTGGAAGGTAAGTGGGGGAGGAGGATGGGGATGGGAAGAATTAAGGAAGTGTAAATCTCTCAATGGAAAAAATATATAAAAAATTCTTGATAGCGATAGCATCAATGAAAATTCATAATAGGAACACTTTTATTATAATAGTAAATAGCAAAAATTATTAATCAAACAGGGTGGAATGCTTGGTTTATGTATGATGAATGTGTGTTCACTTTGCCATTAGTTATTATTCATTTGTGTGTAGGATTTCTTAGGGACGGAGATTGACACCTACTGTCGTCATTAATGTCTTATGTTTTTGAGACAGTGTCTCTCACTAAACATGGAGCTAACAGATTGAGTAGAGTGACTATTCCAACAGTTTCATCATCTCTACCTCCCCGGGAAGTGGTTACAGGTAACTTAGTTGTTCCTGTTCTTGCATATGTGCAGGGAATTTGAACTCATGTCTTCATACTTTAATACAAGTGCTTAACCCATGAAGTCATAATCCCAGCTTCTTACAGGACATGAATGGAGCAGTTTGGGCTAGAGAAGTATAGATCAGTGCTTAGAGAATTTGTTTGGCATGTAAAAGATTCCTTGTTCAATATCTAGACATGGAAAAGGAAAAACAAAAATAAAAACATTATTTCTATAAGATCTTAATAAGATCTTAATACTAGAAAGAAAAGGGGATATTTTTTATTTACATTCCATTTATTTGAGAGTAAAAATATGATTGATAGACAATGGGAAATCTTAATCTAGTCTTGAAACTTTGTGGAAGAGGCAGAATGTAGAATTCTAAAATTAACATTGCTCAATTAAGAACTCTCGTCATCACTATCGTTATTCTTCTCAGGTTGTTTTTCTAAACTTAAAATATTTCTATAAAAGCGTGAGTGAGAATGAAGAAAAAAAGAAGGGAGAGTGAGAAGGAGAAAAAAGGAATAGAGAAAATAAATAGAATAACATGTTAAAACCAAATGGTTTTTAAAGGCACTGAGAGGGGTGTATAGTGCATTCTGATGTGTTATCAGCTTTTCTCCTTTTTCAGGAAGAGTCAAGTACTTTTCTCCATATGAGTTAAATATTTTGTAATAATACCTTTAAATAAAGAATCATTGATGTCTTTGCTGGCAGAATTTTCTATATAAAGCCGAGGTAATTAGGGCCTCAGGTTACATATGAGCATCTAATGGCCCAATTAGTCCTTCAGGGAAGCTGGTGTTATTCCATTGTTTCCTCTGCAGTGTTTCCAATTTTAATGCAGCCTCTTTATTTAGAAAGTTCACTTTGTACTTTGACTCCACTTGAAAATTAATGAACTTTGGAATCTAGTACACACACACACACACACACACACACACACACACACAAACACACACACATGTAATCATTAACATATACATACATATATACAAACACATACATGCACACACAAGGATTAAAGATAGCTAAAATATACTCAATATAATTAACTTTGTCTTTGGTTTTTGAGACAGGAATTCTTTGTGTAGCCCTGGCAGTTTTGTAGCCTAGACCAGTTTCAAACTCACAGAGATCCACCTTCCCCTGCCTCCTAACTGCTTTGATTACAGGTGTAAGCCACCATAGATATTCTTCTTGATGTCTTTGGCCAGTTATTTAGGCTGTCTTGATGACTAGACACTCTATCCTTGATGGATACATTGAACATCTATTTTCACAAAAGTCCTTTAAAAGTAGTTTAGACAGAACCCCCTACTCTCCAATTACTGATTACTCAAGATGTCAAATTGAATTTGTCATCCTCTACCATACACTAATCGATAGCTGTTTTTTCTTCAGTGATAATATTGACTGTCAAAGTTGTAATAACTTTCTTTACTCTGGATTTTCTTTTTCTTATTTTTCATAGACCCTCTTATGTACATTCCATTGTTATGTATCCTTGCTTGAATTTGATCCTTGTGATGGTGCTGGACAGCAAACAGCTTCTTACATGTGCCATATATGATCTCTAACACTCAGTCTCGTTCCACTGATTTTTCCTCACTTGTAACAATATTGAGAATGCAGCCTTATCTCTTTCATGGAAGAATGGGCCTGGAGGCTGAACACTTTTTTATCAGGAGTTTAAGTGAATTCTGTGTTAGACATAGCACCTTCTATGAAATAACCTTTCAAACTCAGTGTGACAGTTTTCTTAACCTTGTACATCTCTAAGGATGATGTGTTTCACACACAAGTAAATGGCTGGACTTTTTTAATACAGCAAATGAATGTTACGTCAACTTGTCTGTAAAGGCTGGTGGTCAGGTATGGAGGGCTGAAAGCAATAGCTCAGGGCATGGTGAATGCAACTAGTACTGGAGTTCTGCGTCTTTTTTATTTTTATCTATTAATTAATTAATTAATTTTACATTTTTTTCCTCTTATGGTGAAATTTCACTTTGGAGAATGTGTGACCATGTTTGTTTGTTTGTTTTTGTATTCCTTTCTGACTCTGCTGCCAAGGTCAAAGTGGGAGATACTTCTTCGTATTTTTCATTGTTGAGGTTGGCTTCATCAATATTGTTTCAGTTTCATGATGTTGAAGTATGAGTCATTCTCTGATGGTAGTAATAAGAGCTCCTTAGCTCTTGAACGTAATATAGTTTTACCATTTCAAGTAATGTCCTGCTGCTCTGTTTGTGCTTTTTTAAAAAAATTCTTCTGTTTTAATATTAACTAAAGTGAGAAATTTTTGCATACTCCAAGATCACTATATTGCCAACAAAATAATTTGAATGTAATTTAATAATTTCTAATTTTAATTGAATTTTTCTAATTTAACTGAATATCAATTTTCAATAACACTTTTTATTTTAGGAATGTTATAAATTTTCACTAGAATATATGGCTCTTCTCATAGATTGCTTACTTGCATGTTTTCCATTGATTGGTAAAATCATATGATCATTTTGATTTTAAATATCTGAATTTCAAAATGAAAAACGTAAGCATATGTTTTCTTTTAATTGATAAAATTAGTCTCTTATCACTATTAGATTAGGGAGAACTTTTTTATCATATATGTATTTTCTGTTGTGTTTTAAAGGAAGAATTGAGAGTTTTTTGTTTGAAGATATGCTACATCATCATGCTTTAAACTAGTCAATATATTCTGAATAATTGTCATTCTTTAAATTCAACACTAAAATACATCAAATATTTATGTTTGCTTGAAATTCAAAGAAATACATGGGAGATTTACCTTACTTTGGTAGCCAGACACTAAGTAAGCATCTTACTAAGTATGACTGAGTATGATTGTAATTGATCTATTACAAGATTGCTTTGCCAAACTTCATCTCTCTGACATATATTTGACAGAAATTTAAGAAGCAAATAATTCGTACTAAAAATGGCACTTATAACAATAAATTACTTTGTAGCAAATATGTTAACCTAAAATAACCTTAAAGATTCATTGTTAAGATTGTATAGTATATATCTTTTGGTCTTTACTTTTTCTTTTTCCCAATATTATGTTAAACAATAGACTTAACATCTATCTTCCTTCATAAGGATTCCGTGTGTGTGTGTGTGTGTGTGTGTGTGTGTGTGAGAGAGAGAGAGAGAGAGAGAGAGAGAGAAAGAGAGAGAGAGAGAGAGAGAGAGAGAGAGAGCGCATACTCATGCACATGTGTGTTTTCTACATTTTATTCCACAAGCTAAAACTTTGTTTTCTGTTTTCTATTTGTTTTGGCCAACACAGTTGCCTTCTTTAAGACTTAGTTTACTATTGCCAAATGACTACTAGAGTTAGTAAAAGATTCCCAATGTAGTACTCTTTTAATCTACACTACATGCCAGTTTCCCTCAGTTTAACTTTTGATTGGACAAAATTTTATGCATTTTTGCAATACTCTAATTGAAATTCATGAAGAAAACAATGAAGATGAATGTAAAAGGCCAGATTTAGGCAAATAAGGGTTGCTGAGGGCAGCTAATCTCATACTTGAACTGTTGATTTCCACGGACAAAGGTTAACTTGTAAAAGTCTCAATAGAGGTAATCAGTTTACATTTTAGCATAAAATTTTCCTTTGAAGAAGTAAAAAAAAAATTACAGAAAACACCTTTTTCTGCAGGCTTGCCAGCCAATTAAATAAAACAACATAAATTAAGGGATTTACCACGACATTTGAAAAAGTAATGCAAGTACTTTTTTTGTGAAGAATCAATTCAATCATCATTAAAGTCACTCACATGAGTCTCTCTCTTATCCACTGTTGACAGCCCTAAACAGTCCTCAGTCAGTTGTAGACAGAGTACACTGTTTTGTCTCTCACATCTATTTATTTTGCATGATTCTTCTGTCTACAATATTGTAAAATACAAAAACAGCAGTTTCCTCAGTTCTTGTATTGTACAACAAAATTAAGGTAATGTATTTCACAGGTGGTTTTCAAAAGTTTTCAAGAATAAGCATTTATTTTTCTAAGTCAGTTTATACTTTAGATGGAGCCAAATAATTATCCAATTGTAACTGAAAAATAAATGCCAGTGTTCTCCAAAAAATATTTTCTTTTTTCTCTCAAGTAATTTAATTACTTGAGGGTGTTATGGGAGAATATATTATATTCATAAATGTTATTAGGTAAAACAATGACCATTTGAAAATGTCTTTTACTTTACATTGTCATGCTAGCATAGGAAATAAAGAAAATAGCCCAAATCCTGATATCTACCCCTTGGAACCTCCTTTTCATAGAGGATGTTTACAAATTTGACTAATTTTAACCTGTTGATTATTATATTGATATTTAAATATACCCGAGGAGTTCTTATTGCTAGGCAGAAGGTAAGCCTCGGAAGGACTGGTAGGTCTGTAAAAATTAGTAAATAAAGAATAATAGACAATTCTTTTAAATCCAGAAACACAAAGTTAAGTTAATTATGGAGTTTGGCTGGGGGTTAAGATACCAAGTTAATGGTGGTGATCAAGTCCGACAAGATCAACTCAGTATCTTTGAAAAAGAGTCCAGAAGAATGATGGTGGACTAGTCAGGATATTGATGTAGTGGTAGTGGCAAATTCCAGATTGATCAGTTTAGCATCCCCAAAAGAACAATGGGTCATGGTGACAGTGGTAGCTACCTCATATCAAAGCACAGTCAGAAAATCATGAACAGAAATCAGTTAGCTTTTTCTCTAATGAAAATTTCAACTTCAAAAATACTCCATCCTCTGTACATATTCTTGCATCTCATCATCTACGTAACTGAATTTTGAGTAAATTTGGCTTCTTAAAAGAACATGCTGTTTTCTTGGCAGTGCCTATCCTGGGGGAGGCACAGGATAAGTAACACAAAAGAGCAATATGACTCAACCAATTAGAATTGGGCCTTATTCTTTGGCTCTGCCTACTCTTTCTTTGCAGAGTATATTCTTGCATCCTTGCTTTCTCTAATTATACTCCTGACTATTTAAACTACTACTCCATCCTGTCTGAATACTTCTTTTTTTCATGAGCACAGGAATCAAAATTGATGCAATAATTGAGACCATAGAAAACTGGAGACCTACCCAATGACATCATGAACCAAAGGTGAGGTATACAGATACAGAGAAAAGAAAGTGAAGTTAGAGGTAAAGTGTGTGTTAATTAATTAATGATCCATGAGACACTAAGGCTTGGAGGCATGGCAAGGAATCTTGGTAAGACATCAGAACTTAAACCATGGACTGAAAATCCCCTAAGACTCAGAGGTGTACAGCTATTCCGATACTTATTTGGAAATACATGAAAAATAAATGTTGGGAACTTGGTCTCTCTCTCTCTCTCTCTCTCTCTCTCTCTCTCTCTCTCTCTCTCCTTTTTTTGTTTGTTTGACAGCATCTCTCATTAGTCTTTCACTTTGATATTGCTATGTATCTGAGGTTATAATCCTCTGGTCTAACACTTACACTTCCCATACACTGGAACTACAGGCATAAAACAGTGACCGGATATTCATTGTTGGGGGTGAATTCCAGGACTTTGTGCAGATAGACAAGCATTCTACCAACTGCATTTTAACCTCAGATTCAGAATTCTGGTTTTGGTTTTGAAGATTTCAAGGTTTCAATTCTTTGCTACAAAAATCTCAAAGACATCTCTGTTGATCCCAATGCCATTTTCCATTTTCAAGGGCCTATTTCTTCTATGTCACACTCCTCTGAGCATCAAGTGTCTTGTTAAATTGACAAGTTGAAGATCTTTTCATTTTTTTTTTCTACTTCAGAATAGATTTAAATTTGAGAATCAATAGGTAAAATTGAATCCGTGCTCTGAAGCCGATAATTCCTGGTAAATAGCACTTTGCAGGTATTATTATTCAGTTAAAGTTATCTGACCTGAATTTTGAGGCAAAAGCATCAAATACACATATTTCATGACTAATAGTATTTACGATCTGTCATTATTTTGATGATGTCTTATGCTACATAGAAGTTGATATATTTAGTGTAATAAAAAATCAGAAACTACTAAATTTTGTGGGCAGTTATTTAAAAAGATCACAACATATTCTTCATTACAGAAAGTTATGTAAAGTAATAATTATAATCAAAAGTAAAGTTCATCTGGAATTTCTTACTAAATTGTAAATGTGATTTTATGGATATTATAAAAGTTTTATTAAAAAACTTCTGGCCTTCTAGCTTGTCAATATGAAGTAAGAAAAAGAAAGAGAAAAATATCCTGCTAAAGGAGATTCCAAGATACGTGATAAAGTTTTTTCTTTTTTTCACCTGGCTCATAAATTGTAAATTACAAAGGTGAAACAAACTCTTAAAGCACCAGTGCCTAAAGCAGCACTATTGGGAGGGATGGAGAGGAGTTGGGAGAGAGCTCCCAGCAATACAATGCATTGATAGTTCTGAGGGCCCTGAAGTGGTTAGTACTTGATTCAAGGCAGAGGTGGAGTTTCTCCACTCTTCATCTTCAGGTAAAGATGAATGGGCTTTCATAATGGACCTTGCTGTGACAATGGGAATAAATGACCATGATCACTGAGTGCTTTCAAGGATGCCTAGAGACTCAATATATGCAAAGTCTTTCATTCTATCATTGGAAGCACAGCCTTGGATTATTACTGACAGCAGAGATGCAGTTAAATTAAAGGTCACACAGACTATTGACAATAATAAATTTTAAGATTTGGTATCTTTTCGCCAAGGTGCCTTCTAAGTCGTTTATCAAACAAAGGGGAAGTGCTACACTTAGCCACAGTCTATCCTGACAGCACAGGTGTTTCCAAATTAATTCTGAATAAACAAAAAGCAACCTGTAGTTTTAAATTTTCCTAATGAGACTATATTTTTAAGGACAAACCTCAAATTTTACTATTATTAGTGTAATGTAATGGAACTGAGACTAACATGTCTTGGTTGTTTTAAAAGGTTAGCAATATATGATAGAAAGAATTGTTCTTTAAAATTCTTTCCTGAGGCTGATACAGCATCCAATTTTATTACAATACCTTTTTCTTTTAATTATTCGGTAAGCATTCTTGATTCAGAAAAGTGCTAATATGCTTCTTTTCTCTTTTGCTCATGATCATACTAAAGCGATATGCTCAAAGGTAAGATATGTGGAGATCTGGAAGTCTTAAGACATCATCATGGAGTCTCAACCTTTCTCTAAACAAATAAACAATAGTCATTTGCAAAATTTCACTCAATGACTTTTTAAAATTTATTTTTGTAGATATCAATATTTTATTCCTTTGGATTATCCTTTGACATTAATGTGATATGGTACTTTTAGGATGGGATCCCTGTTTTCTCGAGTCATGCTTTCAATTTAATACAATATGAAAGAATATTTGACTTAAAACTTCCTTGTTGTTGAAAAACTATATACTTCAATAGTTTAAGGAATGGATAATAATGTGAACTTATTTGGTTGAACATATAAAAATACTCTTCCCCAAATATGTGGCTTATATTATAATGGTATAGTTAGTGAAATCATCATAAAGTATGTTGCAGAAATCCTGTCAAGTCACAGAAATTAGAGATGAGACATTGAAATTCAGCATCTATGTACACAATCTAGAAAGCCCCAATGCTCACTGACCAGAGTCCCTTAAAGATCAGTTCTGCATCTCTCAAGTACGCACAGGACATAAAAATCACATGCAGGATCAGATATTGGGATTCCCCCGGGGTCTCATTATTTAATTTCTCATTCTTTGATCTGAGTTAGAACTAAAGATCATAAAGAAACATTTTCTACAAAGAGATAAAATATTGGCAGGGACACAGACTGATACAAATTCCCTCTTATGTCTAGCAAGACTCTTTGAGAGCAGCAGTAATAGATGGTAAGACATCTCCAAAGTGGATTACAGGCTTACAGAGCAGTGTAAACTGAGTTGTGTAAATATAGCTAACATCAGTGCCAGCAGTGATACCATGAATATCCGTGGCTCATGTATGTTCTTATAAGATTAATTTCCACACACCAATTCATTATTATCCTGATTCAAACTCTGAATAAGTATTTATATACCCTCTCTAAATAAAACAAATATATACCAATAATCTAGATGGTGATTGACATTTTGACATCTAACTCGAGTAACACAGAGCACAAACATAATAAGGCATGTGACAAATGAAAACTTAGTTCCATCATCTCTTTGGTGTTTCTTATATTTAGGATGAAAGCATATCGTTCATTTTTCTTCTTAAAGAATTTTGCAGCAATGTAAATTTTAAGGTGTTATTTTGACAGTTAAGGGTAATATTTCAAGGTAGAAAAGGATTCATTAACATCAAATCTTTCTTTTTAATGCTAGAAGATAGGTCACAATCTTTGGTATCATTTCATAGGGTTGCTTTAACTGATATAATTTTGATTCAATTCAAAATTACTGAATATAGCAAATTTAGTAAAATGTGACAGGGACAATGGAACCATAATAATAATAATATTAATAAATAATAATACAACAATAATCAGTGAAGACACATGTGCACTGACAATATCATATACCTGGAAGCCCCTTACTTGTTTACATAGCATATACAAAATCTCTCACTTTCTCTTGATTGATGAATTATATTTTAGTTATAAAAAATTAGTCCCATAGTTTATAGACAGAAGATGCAGAATCAGGTTCAAATCAGAGTAGCAGAATTATAGACCATGGAAATTGCAGGCATCTTTGAATTTGTTGACTTGTCTTAGAGTTTACAACTTCGGGTATTTGCTTCATTAGTTACATTATGGTATTTTAATCTATGAATTGGAACATTAAAGGGACAGACGAACAAAACTTGGTGACAAAACTAGATACAGACAGAGTTGCATAGAAGTTAGGTCAGAAGTTGAAATCTAATTTTCATATGTCTGGTGCCTGACAAAGTCTTCTATTACTTAAGTCATCCCTGTTAGTAGCACATACATCCTTGACACAATGAGAAAGTTAAAAGTTCCTCACAGCCTCAGGTCAAGAATTTAGTTGTAGGCAAAGTGCACAGGACTGATCCTTTGAATTGGCATAGATATTTTCATTAATATTAAATCTTCAGAATTTATTGAAATGGTGTACCCCTGAAATTTCAGATGACTCTTTCTTAAAATACAATTCATGGGGGGCTATAAACGCCAACATTTAAGCATTGACAACAGATCTGACTTTACTATAAAATTGAGGATATTTCATTGTTATACTTTTCAAATAAAGGAACTCTTCTCCTTTTTGGGTGCATAAGTGTGGGAGAACTAGCTCCACTTCTCATCTCTCATGTAGCATGGGCAGGGGAGAGATGCCCTCCTTGCCCCTCAACCCTGGCTGCCTACAAAACTAAAGAGAGCACTCTGTAGCAGATAAGAAAGCTTCCCCTGCCCATTACCAAATGCAGAACTATAAAAAGTGGGCCCTCCATTTTTCTTGGACAACAAACACTTTTACAGCTGACCCTGTTGATAGAGGTGTAGGTGACCTGGCTCTGAGAATGTGAGGGTGAGTGACTCAGCCCCACCCTTCCTCTACCATATGGTAGTGTGGGCAAGAGAAGCCCCCCAATGCTCTCAAGACTTATGTTATGTGGGAGAGCCATCCCTGAGGTTACTAGAGTGAGAGAGTGGGCCCTACCTCTCCCTAGCTGCAGCAATGAGCTGACTGACTGCTACATATTGACTAGGTAACACAGTAATGCTGACCCTGGTGGGGTAGGTGTGGGCAAGTTGAACCCGAGGACAGGAGAGTAGAAGAAATTGCTTGACTCCCTCTTGCTTGCTACAAAGGGTGAGCGAGTTGGGTCAGTACTAAAGAGCTCACCACGGTATTGACGATGAAGAAGAGCTGGTGGCTGGCCAGTCCAGCAACCAGACCCAGAAACAGCAATGAGTTGACTCATTCTGTCATCCACCACACCTACAAGCTGATGGAGCATGTGAAGGGACTAGTCTTGCAAACCTAAAGCTACAGAATCTCCACTGCAAAGGACAACAACAGTATATCCAAGAGGAGGATTCCCTTGAGGGCCCAGTATTGATGATGCAGCAAAAAACAAACCAATGATTCAACGAAATGAACATTTGCAAGTTACAATATATGAACTAAAGGAATTTGTGACTCACTGTGTCATACTATAGCTTCCACAATGAGATATTTCCTTTCTTATTTTCTCCTCTCCTCTTTCAAATTTTATCTTATTTCGTCCTGATGTGGGGATTGAAAGCATTTAGGATGAATGAAAGAGACAAGGAGATGAATGGGATAAAGATGCATGATATGAAATGTACAATGTATCAATAAAAAGTTAAATATTAAGAAAAATATCCTTCAGACCATAAACATCTCATGACTAAGGCTGAAACTCTTTAGCCTTGAAATTTATATTTATTAAGGTCCAGTGAATAAGCTGAAGTCATACTCATAGAAGAATATCAGATTTAAAAAGAGAAATGCCTGTCAGAACCATTTTTCATTTAGAATGTACAGGTCAAACTCTTAGAAAGGTTTCATATGATCAATTCTACAATCACTTTGGATATCGAGGATTTGGGGGTCTTAAATTCTTACCTGCAGAGTGTCAACTGTTCTCTTTCTCCTATGTGGTGATTTTGGGCTTCAAGTAAATAACAATGATGAAATAATACTGGCATACTATTCAAAATTATTATGGGTTAAATATTCCAGGTAAGCCTCACTGAAATTATGGAAGTTGAGAAACTTTGGTACATTTTAAAGATGAAGAAATTAAGGATTGTAAGTCCAATGATCTGTCCTAAGCCAGTATATATATGATAATTGGCATCAAAATGCAAGTTAAATTTCACATGTGCATAGTAATCAGAGTCTACTATTACTTTATTTATTCAGTCAATAAACAGGAAAGATGATGTAGAAATCACCTCATATTTGGTTACTCTTTATGTAGCATTTAGATTCTAATGTTAAACCATTCAATATTTGTTACCATCATTTTTTTTAGGATTTAATTTAAATTTTGTTAATGTTTTCTGGATGAGAAAATGCTCATGAGTGGGGATGCCTCCAGAGATGAGAAGAGGAGTGTTACTCCATGAAATTGGAGTTATAGGCTCTTTATGCTCCCAGACATGGATGTTGGAAACTAAGCCTGAGTCCTCAGTTACAGGAGTGTCTGCTTTTAATTGATGAGCAGTATCTGCAAAAACAGGAATGAATGTCTTTGCTCTTTATATTTCTCAGTTATATAATGTTTTCTATTCATTATCTAAACTAAAGGAATACTTTCTTCCTCCTTAAAGAAAACAGTCAGGTAAAAGAGATGAATGACATATGTAAAAGTATGGGAGACATAATCATGTGGGAGACATAATTTTATCACCATAACATAAAAATAGGAATTATACTATTCTTTCAGTAATAAATGCAAAACAGATTAAACAAAGAAGTTTGCAACTCAACATTCTTGAAAATCTGGAGAAATGAATTTAGACAAAAGAAAATAAAGACTAAACTTAATTTGGTAAAATATGCAACTCATTCAGTTTAAAAGTAATTCTTCTAATAATTATTTATAGCATGATCATTTCAAGTTAAGCATGTTAAATGTGTGGCTGCTGGCAGGCAATAGAGGAACTAAAAAAAACTTTACAGTTCTGGAGAGTGAATTCTAGCAACCACAGTTGTGAGAAATTAATATGTTAACACATATAGAATGAACATCTTATTTAAAATTACTAACACCTACAAAGATTTTTTTACAACATTGGACATAATGAAATAGATACAAAATAGAAGAATAGCCCGTGACAGAATTCGTTCAGTTATCTCTGATGTGTATTTCAGTTTATGAGAACAACTAAAGAACTATTTAAATGGAATTCATAGTTTCACCTTTTGTGTGCACATATATCTATATCTCCAGAATCTAAACTTCTTTGAAAATGCAAGGACAGTGACAATAGTTTTACTACAAATATGTAATGAAAAACTATATTGATTAGGATTCCCAAGGTATTTACCATCAGTTATGTCTATTATTTTCCTCTATCTTGCCCTCAAAACGTGATGGGAGTTTTAATATATCTCATTTTTTAACTCATTGAAGGAAAACAAAACACTTAACTTTTCATGGTCATTTTAAAATGAGAAACTTTAAAAGGGGGCTCTATAATCTTAATGTAATATAACCCAACAGAAGATTGTTAAACTACTTTTTCTTAATTTTTACTAAATTTCCCGAGTACATTATATTTCACAAAATCTAATAGTTTAAAGTAAAAATCATAACCATAATTCTATTTTGTGCTTTGTTTCTTTCTCATTACCAGTATAATAATGTGGACACTTCCTGTCCTTTTCTTATTGGAAAATCCTCTGGTCAGTAGATTCCATTTAGAATCTAGTGATTCAATACTCAAAATTCTTTAAAAGTAACAGAATAATTTTTTTTCACTGCATGTACTGTTACAATTAATTTTCCTTTCAGGATCACTGAAAGTAAAGCTAGTTATATTAAGTATGTGTGTATCTATATAAATATGTATAAATTCTTCCATGTTCATATAACTACAAGAATGTTAATTTCCTCTTGTCTTCTCCTATACACTTTTAATTTATACATTCTAAATTGTAAATTTTTAAGTAATAACTAAAATATTACAATAACTTTCAACCACATTTGTTCAGAATTTGCACAATATTTACTTAAATTCACAATGTCAATATTAATTATGCAACTTATTTCTTTCATTAAATTTTGAAATATAAGGAGTTAGTAACTTTCTTTAATTCTTTCTACTTACAAAATGACCATGTGAATAGAGATTATTTCTTCACAATGAAGGAGAAGGAGAATACACCCTACAGTCATTTGAAGGAAGATAACATCTAATAGCATAGAGCTGCCATTTTACATATATTTAGCTCAATAGTAATATACTTAATAAGAATTTCAAAATGAAAACAAAGGCTGAAGTAGAAATGTAAAAGCCAGTTCTGGTACTGTGTATGCCACTGTAGTCCTAAAAATCTGGAGTTCATCCATACAACATTCAGTAATTCTCCCCACAATGCTTTTCAAAATAAACCAATGATTATATACCAACCAAGATGCTAAACATTTATTTTTCAGAAGTTATCAAGCATGAGATCTGTTCAGTCTTCATCAACAATTGAAGAAATGATGCAACACTTGAATTTCTCAGTTTCCAAGGATGTTTCAACCAGAAAAACAATATCTTTGAAATCAACGAAAATTCAGCATTTTATGGTTGTATGATCCACAGATGGCAGATGATACTTTGAGATTTGAGAATGGATTGGGCTACCCAAAATAGGTTTTTTTTTGTTATCTGTCCATTTTCAGATTCTAATATTTCGTATTTTCGCTAGTCATGACAAGTCTTATTTAACCAGTTCTTGGTAATTGATTAGTGTCCATCAGTCTGCTATCCTCTGCTACTTTGTTGTTATTATCATAGATGTTTTCTGTACTTGGAAACTTCTCTCATCTTTTGATGAATGCTTTTGATATTTGTGCTAACTCCCATATATTAAAATCTGACATGATGGTCATAAAGTCATAACTGAATCCTCATTTTCCTTTATAAAAAGGCCACATATGTGTCACTTAATTGAAATGAGATCACTCACATTCAGGAATGCTAATGTTGCAGAAGAAGCTTTTCTGAAACATTCATTTTCAGTGGAGTGAGAAGAAGCAGTCTATTTCTCTATTATGAGATTTAGGTGACTGCTGTGGCCACATCTGCTCAGTGGTTATGACCCTGATTCCTAAGTTGTTGTTGGGGTGGGCAGAAAATCAGCACTAGAAAATATTGGATTGCATAAAGGAATGATGAGGTATCGTAAACTGTCTAGAAGTGCTTACACTTACCCAAGAAGTCAATTAACTGGGGAAACTCTTCAGCTTTAACTTCTGAATTTACCTCTTTCCTCCAACCAAGACCCCATGGTGATATTTCTGTATTTATAACACTTTAAAGAATACAGACATATAGAAAGAATATTGGACACACACATATGTATATGATTGACAATATTCATGCAAACAAAACTTCCACATTTCCCTTCAAATTTGATAAACTTCAATTTCTTATCAGCAAGTATATGTTGTGGCTTAAAGGTTTGGGTCTCCATAAAATCCATACTGAAATTCAAGCCACACAGTTGATTTGATTAGGAGTCAGAGTCTTAAAGAGGTAAGTAAGCAAAGAGGGCAAGGTTTTTAAGAAAAGAAAAAGGATGACCATAGAGAAATATTTGGGTGTTTAGTCATGTGTACCTTAAGGGGAAAAGAGCAATCAATAATGCACGGGTCGTGACTGGACACTAATCTGTTGACATTCCGACTTCGGACTTTTCAATTTTGGAAATGACGAGAAATGAATTCATGTAAGCTACTCAATCCTTCTTGGTTTTAAGAGACTAAGACAACTTATTAAAGAGAGGTTTCACATCACTCTAGTATCTCTTCCCTTGGGAAAATTTTGTCCTTGTTTGACTGAGGCTTAACTGACAATTAAAACCTGCATTTTATTTAAGGTAAACAACATAATTTGAATTGTATGTAGACGGTAAAAAGTCAGCCTTCTAGGCAATTTTGTCTCTCCCAGTTGGAGAAGACATGAGAGAACACAAATTAAAGAGAAATACCCTCTTTTCATGCACTATTCCTTAAGATTTGAATGTAATCCTGCAACACACAGCAGCATTAGGCCCTCTGAGAAACAGGCACCACCTGTAACAATTAGAGAAAGAGGTGAGTGACTGGCCTGCTGCAGCCTCCAGGCTCTAGGCCCTGGGGTACACCCTTTCACCCACTGTCCCATCTCATCTCAGCCCCTGCAGCCAATCAGCAGGTAAAATCCCTGTGAGCAGGGCACTCCACCACTAATACCTCTCTTTGGACTCTGTAACATAAAGATGCTCTCCCCTGCCAAAACCCACTGAACCCACTGTCATCCCCTTAGCCAAACTTATCCCCATGACATGAGAAGACCGTAGAGGGAAAAGTACCACCTATACCCATTGGAAGAAGAGACTCCAATGAACAGTCCTTTCCAACAACATCAGAAGACCCTATAGGGCTTAAAGCACCATCCATACCAGTTGGATGAACAGACAAAACTATATCAGCTGGTAGAACAGACTTCATAGGCAGGCACAGGCACAATTCAAACCAGTTGAAAAAAACAGATCCCACAGGCACAACTAAAGACTACACCATTCAGAAGAACTGGACAAAATGATGTATCTAGGCACCCAAGCTTACACAAACTTCAGCTGAGACAATCTTACTTGACCTGATGACCAACCAATCACTAGAACCCTTGGAATTCAGGCCAAAAGACAAAAAAAAAATAGAAAATAAAGGAACAAAAAAACCCAACCAACAAAAACATCACAAAAATCAACACCTACACCTAAAATTACACCCAAACCAGATGAGTAGATGACGACTTAAGAATACATTCAACAATATAAAGAGTGTTGTGGAACTACCAGAACTTAGTGGTTCTACAACACCAGGACCTGAACATCACAACACAGATGAAGCAGAAGAAAATAACTTTAAAAATTGTGGGACCCACTACTACAAAGTCAGCTAGGGTTTCTGGACAGGGTATCCTCGAGGCCAAAGAAAAGTCAGAAGAAACAGAAGACAGGATAGAAATGGGAGATCTGTCTGGTCATGCCAAAGCAGTCAAACATTCCAGATTTTGTTTCAGAACTTGTTTATATACAAAAGCAGAACAAAGCACATCACTGATGGTTAGTCAGTATTTAACCACAAGACCATTCCTGTACTTGAGTGAGCAACCTCCTCTCCAACATGTGCTTGATGTTTTGGAGCAGTTTTACTTTCTATCTACTTGTTCCTGGGTTCTTGGTTTTTTTTTTTTTTTTTTGGTCAGCAGTATACTTTTTTTTTTACTATTTTACTAGATAGAGTGTTCTTTTCTCATGGGCTAAATCAGAAGTTCTGATAACCCTCAAGGTTATAAGAAAAAGGAGAGCAGGCAAACTTGAACTCAAATGACTTCAAGTCAGAAATTACTCCAGACCAAGGTCCAAATGAGGAGCAGAAGGAGGAAGAACATGAAAAAGGAAATCAGGACTGCAAAGGATGCTATCACCCACTGATACAAGGGGACGGATCTAATGAGAGTTTACCAAGGCCAGTTGGACTGGGACTGAACGAGGACGTGATCTAACCAGATTCTCGGAATTTGGCCAGATTCTCTGAATGTGGCTGGCCCAAAGTCTTTCTGAAAAGCCATTGACTATGACACTGGGACCTATTTCCTCTGCATATTCTGGATTTTGGGGATCCAGTCTGTTTGGATACTCACCTTCCTGGACCTGGAGGGAGGGGGGAGGAACTTGAACTTCCCACAGGGCAGGAAACCCTGACTGCCCTAAGGGACGAAGAGGGAGGAGGAGAGGGAGTGGGGGGAGTGGGGGGAGTGGGAGGGTGTTGGGAAGAGGGGCGGAAATGGAAACTTTTATAATTTAATAAAATTACTTTCAAAAAAAAAAGAAAATTGAGTCACATGTAGGTTCCCACAATTCCCCCTTTTATGTTGTATTTTAAGAACCTCTCAGAGTTCCTCAAAAGACTGCGTCTGCCTTGGGGGTTGCTTACTTCACTCTAGTCTTACCCATCATGGGAAAATGGATCTTAGGGATCCATCTCCTGTCTTAGTTTGAAAAGAGGGAAAACAAAACAAAAAAAAAAAAACAAAACACCTCACCCATCTCTGTCTGCAAGTCTCTAGTGTCAAGTTTTTAGGGAATTGTACATAGTTTATTCCATGAAGTTCTGAGCCCACTTTCCACAGTGAGTTCATAATCAGGTTGAGAACTATAGGAAAACAGATTATGCCCCAAAGAACACTAGCTCCAACAACTGCAATAGTACTAAGAAGTAAATGCTGACCATGATGGAACAGCCTTTTTAAATTGTTCCGGAATATCTTCAACTGCTTTTGATTTTTCAATTACAAAATCTCTTGATGCAATTTAGCCAAATCTAAAGATTCATTCGAACCATACCAGATTCCCCGAAAATGTGCTTTAACTGTCTTACAAACGATAACACTTTCACTATACACAGAAGATGTAACAAAAATTCATTCATAGTTGGCATATCATTTCAACTAGACTTTGGATTTTAAACTTTGGAGCTCATCTCCTAAAGATTGTACTGCATTATACAAGGTGTTCAATTTATGTTCCATTTTTACATCTATGTCTTGTTGTGTCTCCGATATCATAGGAAGATTCTTAGATAATTGATTAACAAATCCAGCATTTTGAATAGATTGAGACAAAGCCAGGAATAACTATAGTAGTAGTAAGAGGAACAACAAGAGAAGAAATTCCTGCTACAACTAATCTATCAGCATGTTTCTGCTACATAAAGCTTTCTCTTTTCTTCAATTATTTGCAACTCTTTGTCATCAAGCCATGGATCATTTCCACTTACAGGCAACATTACAAAAGGTTATTTTGACACCAGTACATGGCTAAGATTATCCACTTGAGAAATACAATTAGTCAAAGTACAATCAGGGCATGATACATTAAACACAATACCAATTCATGGATTTTTTTTTATCTCTCCCACTAAAAAAACAAAAGGCATTTTAACAAAAGCCAAAACAGTTCCTTTCAGGGGTCAAACAGGTTTTGAAGAACTGGATTGTCGTGCCTCTTTTCCCATGACAGCAGCAAGTTTCCAAATATAAGTTGGTGGATATTTTGTACTGGAATACCAGATTCCAGTTTCCAGTTCTTGGTCCTAAGATTATGCTGTAGACAAAGAATAAGAGTCACTATAATCTTCTTGTGCTGTAGGAAATCCTACAGCCAGTAGCCTTTAAGTTACCCACCCACTTGGGCATGGCCTCTTATACTATATACACCTATGTAAAGCATGTGTCTGCTCTCTTTTCAGGCTGTGGGATTCGGTTGCTGTTCTCTGTTTCAGCAGAGGATTCTGATTTGTGAATATACCCCTAAATAAATAACCATCTATTATTCTCAAGTATGAGCTCGTGTGGGATTTCTTTTACATGTCCTTCTTCATACTTGACTTCCAGACCAGTCTAGAATGTACTGTGATGTTCCTGTGATATTATACTTTAATGGGATAATACTAGTGCATTGTCTTTACAACAAAGTTCCATTAGACTCCCACAGTTCCTTTGTGCATGGAGGAAATATTTGAGGGGGTTGTGAAATATCAATATCCAATTACTTTGAGGAAATAAAAACTTGGTATAATATGTACATTGTTTATCATGTCCGATAATTAATTTGGAAACATTCCAAGACATCCCTCCAAAACAATATTCTTTGCCAAACACAGAAATTCTTTTGCCAGACCCAACAGGAGAAAATTTTTGAGCAATCTGGAACTCTTGTGTGGTGGTTGATCTAAATGTGCATCATTGACTGTGACCACCATCTCCTTTCCTTCACAAACAGCAAGATATAAAATAGGTGGACCAGGATCATAACTCCAATTAGTCTCACTGTGGCTTTTCCGGATTATCATCAGAAACATCTGGACCAACATTATTCTTTTCCCCACACTGCACCAGTTGAGCTTTAATTTCATCCTGTGAAAAAACACAAACATGCTCTCTCCCCATACCAAAACATTGTCGGGACCCTTTCATAAACAAGTACAAGGATCTTTCCAGTGAACATGAGCAAATTATGTGGGGGTACCTTCTTGTCAAATCTAGTCATGGATGATTGCTCACAGACATTCCATTTAAAAATTTAAAGTTTTAAAATAAAGCACATATATGGTGACTATGGATATAATCCTAATAACTCTCCCTTTTTAATTATATTTTTAATTAAGACTCCCATGTGCTCTTTCAAAAATCCTTGCCCCTGCATAGAAAATCATTCTCAAATCTTTGAGATGAATTTATTCCAGAGGCTGATATTGAGATTTTAGCAACATTAGTTTAATGACACCCAGATAAGAATTATCATTTATTCAAGGCACCAATGATCAAAATTCCTGTGATGACTGACAGAGAAATTCCCTTTTTATTTTACATTTTAGGGGGGAACAGGGACAATGTGTTCATTTCTGTAATTGCTTTCTGCTGACCTGAAGACATTGTTCTCAGAGCTCTGGGAGGCTAGTATATTAGTCAAAGGCAATGATGAAACGTAGAAGCATATGGTTCATAGATAAGCTGAAAAGACAGCAATCACATTGGTTGGATTGGTCCACATCAGGTTTCAACAAGTACAGGACTCATAGTCATTTGGAGCAGGTTGTTATCAGCAATTAAAGCTTGAATGTGTTGTCAGCTAAGTGGAAATCTGATGAAACAGATACAAATTGGAAACAGAAATTAAATTTATGGACTCATTTGAAACTTGAATACTCATATTCTCAATAATTAAGGAAAGGGAAGAGCCCCAAAACCAAAAGAGAGAAAAATAATGCCATCATCATTTTGACTTGTGAGAAGTGGATCCAACGTATATAATTCTCAAAATTTTCAGAAGTTTGTACGAATTTCCATTATATAAAAGGATATAAAACTTTCAGATATATTAGCATTATTAGTCTGTACTGAAATCCATATTGTAGATAAAGGAGGTAACAGGTATCTGAAAAACAGCAGGAGTAGGCTCATATCCTTGTGTTCTAACAAAAAGTATAGATTTCAGTGAAATAGGATATAAGGTTATATTCAGAAGATAACCAAAAGAAATGTAAATTCTTGACCTCCTGATCCCAACAGTAAGTGATCATTGCACTATTAGCTTGTCAGAACTCTATTAATCTTAAACTATGAACTTAGAAATCCCAGTATAATAATATTATTAAAGGAGAAAAATCTTGTAAATTTCTATATTTATCTCAAGCCATTATTTCTTATAAATATTATCTGTTTTTCAGAATATCCTCTGAGAACCATATAATCCAAGCTTTTATGTCTTCAGATCCTTACAACCTGTACTGATGCAATCAGGTCCTTTTCTTTTTTGACCCTCATAATTAATACAGACTCATTATATGAGCATTTTTTCCTATTATTAACCATCATTGCACTCCTGTTTTCATCTACAGAAAATAGATTGGATGTTGATGGTTTTAAGAAAAAAATATTTGGACTTTGCTATGGACATCTGAATAGCTAAGAGCTTTAGCCTTGTTATTTTATAGGAGGCCAATTATAGAACCCTATAACTCAGGGGGTTGCACTATGATGATTAATTTTTAACTTGAATTTAGGACTTCAGTCTTCCTTTCACCTTTAAAGACCATGTTCCCATAATTAACATAACTCTTCTTCAGTGACGAATCCCCAGTCTTGATTGATTTTTATTGAGCTCTACATTTTTCTCTGCTCCCCTCCCTGCCTCTCCCCACTCCCCTTAAACCCTTCCCCAAAGTCCCCATGCTCCCAATTTACCCAGAAGATCTTGTCTTTTCCTACTTCCTATGTAAGTTTCTTTTAGTGTCCTCTTTGTTGTCTAAGTTCTCTGGGATTGTGATCTGTAGGCTGGTTTTCTTTGCTATCCCCAGTGTTATTAATGGAGAAAATCAATCAGAATTAGCATGACATAATTAAATATTCAACATTTTAATAGTTTCCCTTTAATCTCAGTAGTATTAAAATGAATAAGGAATTCACATTTTTCCTATATCATTTCAGTCTCTTATTTGTTTCCTTGTCCTTAACACAACATGCAAATATCGATCATGTCTCCTCTCATGATCTTTTCCAGCAATTCAGAACATTGCACAGATACATTTCAAACAAGAGCCTGTGTGTATGTGTGTGTGTGTGTTTGTGTGTAGAATAACTTAAATTTGCATTGACATGAAAACCTGTACTAATGTAAAACTTTTGAAAGTAGCAGCAGTTTTATTTTTCTTAATCAGTAATAATATGTACCTAATTTTCTTTAAAGTTGATAAGTATTTGTACCACATTGGATCTGAATGATTAAAACCCATATATTTTTTTCTTTCAAAACAAAAGCATAGTTTTCCCCAAACATAATGTATCTTTAACTTTTACTTTAAAATCAAGGCTTTCCAAAGTACACAGGTGGGTATGTTTCAACATTTTTTTTCAAGCAGTATCAAGACAGAGAAGGGTTAAAATGAGGAATTGCTGGCCATCAGAGGAGACAGTGACTGTTATCACAGTGCAGAAGAATTTGCCTTCGGAAGGAAGAGAGGGAGAACAGCACTAGTAGGTACAGAGTGCGTTTTGACTGCCAGGATTCTTGGGAAAAAAATTGTTCACTTCTCCAGCCACAATTTCAGACTCTCAGTTCCCATCTGTGCAGTTTTTCAACTGCATCCAGTCTATTCTCTGCCGCCCCGTGCATATGAGCATGGCTCCTTCTAGTATCTCTGCCCACCTGAGGATGCAAAGGCATCCTCTCCCCCGGCGGGGAGCTGCTTGCTGGCTGTGGGTCAGAGACTAAACAAAGGGAGGTGGCCTGTGCCCGGCCTCCCTTAGAGAAGTTTTGCTTTGGGGACCCAAAGTCCTGGAACTGATCCAATAAAAATCTACAGGAGGCTAGACGCAGAGGCTGCCTGCCTCATCTCTTCCAGGATAACAACGAAGGTCAATAGACAAAAAACGACAGTAATGACAGACAAACAGATACTGGTACCACTTAAGCTTTTCAAAGGCACGATCATATGAAACAGCAACATAGTAACGGTCAAGACACAGACCAAAACAAAGCATGCTCATCGATTCACACACACTTTTTTCAACCTCTAAATTCATACTTCCTTTTATAGGGAACCAGGGACACACATCCTTTACACATTTCAAAAGCTGAAGCAATTGCTGTGGTCCTTCCTTAATACCCCTAATATTTAAAGCATCTTTAAGTAAATGTACAAACAGCTATTTGTTGTTTTCTTAGCCCATATTTACATTTTTATACTTATATACAAATTACTTTTTACTTAAGTTACTTCTTATTTTACAATTATACACGAGTTATTTCTTACTTCCTTTTCACGCTGCAGATCTAACCTCTTTTTTTTTATCTATACCACACAATTGCTTAGTTTTTTGTATTTGCACCACGCAACTGTTTAGTTACACACACACACACAAACAACACACACACACACACACACACACACACACACACATATATATGTATGTATATATTTACACCTGGCGACTGCAGGTACTCCGTGGGATATATTTACCACACCTCTGAGTGCCTTTAAATATGCAGTGTACCTACAAAGACATCTCTCCCCCAGGAAGCTACCCAGCTGGGTCCCACTTGTAGGAGCCCTCTCCTACAAAGTCAGCTAGTGTTCCTGGATAGGGCATCCTCCAGGCCAAAGAAAAGTCAGAAGAAACAGAAGACAGGATAGAATCGGGAGCTCTGTCTGGTCATGCCAAAGCAGACAAACAGCCCAGAGTTTATTTCAGAAACTGCTTATATACAAAAGCAGAACAAAGCACAGCACTGATGGTCATTCACTATCTAACCACAAGACCATTTTTGTCCTTGAGTAAGCAACCTCCTCTCCAACATGAGCTTACTGCTTGGAAGCAGTCTTACTTTCTGTCTTGAAGCTCCTGAGGTTTGCTGTCAGCAGTAAACTTTCTACTAGATAAGAGTGTTCTTTTCTCATGGGGTTGCATCAGGAGTATCTCATAGCCCTCAAGGTTATAAGAAAAAGTAGAACAGGCAAGCTTGAACTCAAATGAATTCTTTAAGTCAGAAATGACTCCTGATAGAAACTGAGTCACACATGGGTTTTCACAAAAAAATAACTTTCTGAGATGAGAAAGACACCAAAAGAGGAAAGAAAAGGTTCCCGTAAAGAAATAGAAGAAAAAGCAAACAAAAAATTGGAAGAAATCAATATCCCTTAAATAAAGCCAAGGAAAAACAATCAAATTGGTGAAAAAAAATAGTTCAAAACTTGAAAATTGAAATAGAGGTAGTAAGGAAAACACAAACTGAGGGAATTCGGAAAATGTAAAATCTGGCTCAAAAAATAGGGGCTATGAATTCAAGAATTGCCAACAGCATACCTTAAATGGATTAAAGAAACTTGGGCATGAAGATATGATACAGGATATAGATTCATCAGTAAAAGAATATTCCAAATTCAACAAAGTCTGAACACAAAGCATACTGGAAATCTGGGACACCAAGAAAAGACCAAATATAAAAATAATAAGGGTAGAAAAAAAAGCTAAAAGGCATAGAAAATATATTCACACAAATACAAAAAACTTTCCCAACCCACAGAAGGAACATGCCTAAAATGATACAAAAAGCTTATAAAATACCAAATAGGCTGTACCAAAAAAGTACCCTTGCCTTATAATAAAAATCAAAACACTAATGTGTATATGTTCCACACCTTCTTTAACCATTCTTCTATTGAGGGGCACCTAGGTTGTTTCCAGGTTCTGGCTATTACAAAAAGTGCTGCTATGAACATAGTTGAACAAATGCTTTTGTGGTATGATAGGGCATCTCTTGGGTATATTCCCAAGAGTGGAATTGCTGGGTCCTGAGGAAGGTTGACTCCCAGTATCCTGAGAAACCGCCACACTGATTTTCACAGTGGCTGCACAAGTTTGCTTTCCCACCAACAATGGATGAATGTTCCCCTCACTCCACATCCTCTCCAGCATAGACTATCATTGGTGTTTTTGACTTTAGCTAATCTAACCGGTGTAAGATGGTATCTCAAAGTTGTTTTGATTTGCATTTCCCTGATCGCTAAGGAGGTTGAGCATAACCTTAAGTGTCCTTTGGCCATTCGAAGTTCTTCTTTTGAGAATTCTCTGTTCAGATCAGTACCCCATTTTTTAATTGGGTTAATTAGAGTTTTAGTGTCTAGTTTCTTGTAGAGTTTTACTCAGCAGTAAAAAACAATGACATCTTGAATTTTGCATGCAAATGGATGGAAATAGAAAACACTTTACTGAGTGAGGTAATCCACACTCAAAAAGAGGAATATGGTATGTACTCACTCATAAGTGGATTCTAGCCATAATTAAAGGTCTTTGAGCCTATAATTCGTGACCCTAGAGAAGCTAAATAAGAAGGTGAACCTGAAGAAAATCATATAGTTATCCTCCTGGTTATTGGAAGTAGACAAGATTGCCAGGCAACCTTGGGTGCATGGTGAGGGGAGGGGTGTGGAAGGAAGGGGAGATGGTTAGAGAGAAGGGATTGGGGAGGATTGGGGAAAGCTTAGGGGAATGGGATGGGGGAGGGAGGAAGGATGGATATGGGAGCAGGGAAGTATATATCTCGACTAAGAGAGCCATTTTAAGGTTTGCAAGAGATTCTAGATTCTAGATTCTTGATTCTAGAGGGGTTCCCAGGTCCAAGGAGAGATCCCCAGATTGTTCCCTGGACAGCAGAGGAGAGGGGGCCTGAATTGGCCTTGGCCCATAACCATACTGACGAATATTTTGCATATCACCATAGAACCTTCATCTGGCGATGGATGGAGATAGAGACAGAGACCCACATTGGAACACTGGACTTAACACCCTAGGTCCAAATGAGAAGCTGGAGGAGGGAGACCGTGAGCAAGGAAGTCAGGATCAGAGGGAACCTTCATCCGACGATAGATGGAATTGAGACAGAGACCCACATTGGAGCACTGGACTGAGCCTCCAAGGTCCAAATGAGGAACAGAAGGAGGGAGAACATGAACAAGGAAGACAGGACCGCTATGGGTGCGTTCACCCACTAATATAAGGGGACTGATCTAATGAAAGCTCACCAAGACCAGCTGGACTGGGACTGATGGAGCATGCGATCAAACCGTATTCTCTGAATGTGGCTGTCTGAGAAGCCATTGATAATTGCCCCGTGCTACCTTCTCGCCCGCAGAACGACACGGGGCACTTAGGATTCTTCTGCAGTAAAACTTTAATGCGTCTTGAGAGGGAGAGCATCAGCTTCCAAAGCGGAGACCCAGAATGAGGGGAACCCAGCCCTTATAAAGGAAACAGTCCTCGCTTCTGACGTGTCACTCTTGGATTGGTCCTCTGCCCATTATCTCAGATGATGCCTCGGAAGTAGGCAGGGACGCAGCAGTAGAGAGTTACCAAGCACATGCGCTGGGATTAAAGGTGTGTGCTACATCACCTTGAACTCACAGAGATCTGCCTGTCTCTGCCTCCCAGGCATTGGGACCAAAGGCGTGTACTACCACGCCTTGAGGTCACAGAGGTCAATCTCTACCTTTGTCCCTTGAAGCAAGGGAGAATGTGGTTGCTGCCCTCCACAGATAATGGCACTGGGACTTGTTTCCTCTGCATGTAGTGGCTTTTTGGGATCCTAGGCTGTCTGGATGCTCAGCTTCCTAGACCTGGAGGGAGGGGACGGAACTTGAATTTCTCACAGGGCAGGAAACCCTGACTGCTCTTAGGACTTGAGAGGGTGGAGGAGAGGGTGTGGGGGGAGTGGGAGGGTATTGGGAGGAGGGGTGGAAGTGGAAATTTTTATAAATTAATAAAAAAAAGAAAAAAATCAAAACACTAAATATGCATGGTAAAGAAAGAATGTTAAGAGCTACAAAGGACAAAAGCCTGTAGCTTTTGTGTCAAAACTAAATGTTAGCAGTACCCATCCACAAGTCCAGCCCTATAGAAAGTACTAAAAGGAAAACTCCAATCCAAGGAAGTTAGTCACACCCATGAAAACACAGGCAATGGATAATCTCATAACAGAACATCCCAAAGATGGAAAACACACACACTACTATCACCAACAACAAAAACAGAAAATAGCCAGAATTAACAATCACTGGTCATTAATATCCCTTAATATCAATGGACTCAATTCACCTATAAAAAGACAAAGGCCGACAGAATGGATATTAAAACAGGAGCCAATCTTCTGCTGCGTACAAGAAACACACCTTAATTTCAAAGACAAGTATTACCTCAGAGTAAAGGTTTTGCAAAAGACTTGCCAATCAAATGAACCTAAGAAACAAGTTGGTATAGCTATCCTAATATCTAACAAAATAGACTTGAAACTAAAATCAATGAAAAGAGTTGAAGAAGGGAATTTCATATTCACCACAGGAAGGATCCATCAAAATGAAGTCTGAATCCTAAACATCTATGCTACAAATACAAGCGTAAGTACATTTGTAAAGGAATATTATTAAAGCTTAAATCACACATCAAACTCCAAACATTAATGTTGGGAAACTCTTACCACTGGATAGGACTGACAGAAACTTAACTAGAAACTTAACAGAAAAATAAAGGAACTAGCAGAAGTTATAACTCAAATATTTAAAAGACATATATAGAACACTCTACCTAAACACCAAAGAATATACCTTCTTTTCAGTAACTCATGGAACCTTTTCTAAATTGACCACATACTTGGTCACAAAGCAAATCTCAGCAGATACAGAAAAAAAAATTGAAACAACCCTTTTTATCTTTTTGGATTACCATGGCTTAAAGTTAGAATTCCATCACACAAATTGCAGTAAGCCTACAATGGAAACTGAACATAGTTCAAACAAATAATCACTGGGTAAAGGAATAAATAAGGACATCAAAGACTTCCAAAAATTCAATGAAAATGAAGGTACATCATACCAAATTTATGGGACACTACGAAAGCAGTGCTAAGTTCAGAGAAATAAACGCCTATGTGAAGAATTTGGAAAACTCTCACAATAGTGATTTAACAACACACCAGAAATTTCTAGAACAAAAATAAGCAAACTCACCAAGAAAGAATAGATGTCAGGAAATAATGAAACTCAGGACTGAAATCAATAAAAAAAGAGAACAATATAAAGATTCATTCAATAACAAATACAGTTGATTCACTGAGAAAATCAACAAGATAGATAAATCCTTATCTACACTAATAAAAAGGCAGAGAGAATATGCAAATTAAACATCAGAAATAGGGCATGGAACATAATAACAGACACTAAGAAAATCCAGAGAAATATTAGATCATTCTTCAAAAACCAATACTCAACAAAGTTGGAAAACTTAAAACGTATGGTACCACATACCAAAATTAAATCAAGATCAGATAGATAGTTTAAATAGATCTATAACTTTTAAGGAAATAGAAGTAGTCATTAAAATCTCCAAATTAAAAAAAAATAAAGGCAAAGTGCCAGATGGTCTCTGTGCAGAATTCTATGACAAATTTAAAGTAGAACTAATACCAATGCTCCTTGAATTTTTCCATATAGTATAAACAAAGAGATCATTGCAGAACTCATTTTATGAGGTTACAGATACCCAAATCACAGAAAGATGCAACAAGGAGAATTACTGATCAATCTCCTTCATGACCATTGATGCAAAAAATAATTAATACAATACTGATAAACTGAATCTAAGTACACACCAAAACAATCATCCAACATGATCAAGTAGACTTCATCCTAGAGATGCAGGAATGGTTCAGCATATGAAAATATGTCATGTAATCAACCATATAAACAAACAGAAAGAAAAAATACACATGACCAGATCATTTTATGCTGAAAAAAACCCTCAACGCCCCTTCATGATAAAGGTCTTCGAAAGATGAGTGATGTAGAAACATACTTAAACATGATAAAGACAATATATAGAAAGTCAACAACCAGCATCAAATTAAAAGAGAGAAACTCAAAAATATTCTACTAAAATCAAGAGCAACGCAATACTTTCTACTCTTTCTATATTTGTTCAGTGTAGTACTTGAAATTCTAACAAAAGCAATAAGATAGCAAAGGACATCAAGGGGATACAAATTGGAATGAAGAAAAAGTTAAACTTTTACTATTTGCAAATGAAATGATAGTATACATAAGTGACCCCCCCAAAATGTAACAGAGAACACTTACAGCTGATAAACACCTTCAGTAGTGTAGTTTAATACAAGACTAACTCTAAAAACCAGTAGCCCTCCTATATATAAATGATAAATGGGTTCAGAAAGAAATCAAAGTAAATCACCCTTTATCATAAACACAAATAATGTTAAATATCTTGGTGTAACTCTAACCAGGCAAGTAAAGGACCTGTATGACAAGAACATTAAATCTTTGAAGAAAGAATTTAAAAGAGATAAAAGAAAATGGAAAGATCTCCCATGCTCATGGATGGGTAGGGTTAACTTAGTAAATAAGGCAAATTTATTAAAAGTAACCTAAAGATTCAATGCCTTTCCCATCAAAATCTCCACACAATTCTTCACAAATGTTGAAAAAACAGTACTAACATTCATATGAAAAAACTAAAAAAAAAAAAGCCCTGGATATCTAAAATAATCAAGTTGCAATAAAGAAACTTCTGGAGGCATGCCTATCCTTGAATTCAAGCTCTACTAAGGGGCTATAGCAATAAAAAAAAAGTTTGCCATACAATTAAGGGAATCAAATTGTCAGACCCTGACATTAATCCACATACCTGCAGATATATTATTTCTGAAAAAAAGCCAAAATTTTACAATGGAACAAAGAAAACATCTTTAATAAATTGTACTGTGATAACTGGATATTGATATCTATAAGAATGCAAAAAGATTTCTATATGTTGCTATTCACAAAACTCAAGTCTCAGTGAATTTAGCCTCAACATAATTCCAGCCACATTGAAACTCACAGAAGATCTTCACCAACCCCACATCTGACAGAGGGCTGACCTCCAAAATATGTAAAAACCTCAAGAAAGTAGACATCAAAAACCAAATAATCAATTTTAAAAATAGAGTACAAATAATTCTCAACAGAAGAATTTTATATGCCCCAAAACATTTAAGGATTGTTCAACATCTTTAGTCATCAGGAAAATGTAAATCAAAATGGATCTGAAATACCAGCTTACATCTATAGAATGACTAAGAGCAAAAACACAGATGACAGCTTCTGCTGGAAAGAATATGTAGTAAGGGGGACACTACTACACTCACGGTTGGAATACAAACTTTTACAACCACTTCTGGAAATAGTTTCTCAGAAAATTAGGTGTCAATCTACCTCAAGACTCAGCGTTACCTCTCTTGGGTAAATACTCAAAGGATTCCCACTCATACAACAAGGACATTTTCTCAACTATGTTCATAACAGAAATATTTGTAATAGCGAGAAACTGGAAAGAAATTAGATACCCCTCAAAAAAAGAATCGATAAAGAAAATGTGGCACAATTTCACAATGGAGAATTACGTAGCTGGAAGAAAAAACAATACAACAATACATCATGAAATTTTCAAGCAAATTGATAGAAATAGAAAAAAAAATTATCCTGAGTAAGGTAACCCAAATTCAGAGAGACAAAGTCGGTACGTACTCACTCTTTAGTGGATATTAGATACAAAACAAAGTATAACCTGGATATAATTCATAGCTCCAGAAAAGCTGTGTAACAAGGAGGATCCTAAGTAGGATTCATGGATCACTCTGGGAAGGTGAAATAGATGAGATCTCTTGGGTAAAGTGGGGACAAGGTGGGGATAGAAGGGAGAGGATGGGGGAGGAGAATAAGAAGTAACAGAATGGTCGAGTTGGAGGAGGGATGAAGAGGAAGAGCAGTGAAAGAGATATGTTGATACAGTGGGCCATTTGGGGGTTAGGGAGAAACCTGTACCAGGGAAACTCCCAGGAATCCACAAGGATGACCACAGCTAAGATCCCTAGCTATAGTGGAGAGGGTACCGAATTGACCTTCTCCTGTAATCAGATTATTGACTGTCCTAATTATCATCATAGAACCTTCATGTAGTACCTGATGGAAGCAGATGCAGAGATCAATAGCCAAACACTGGCCTGAGCTCTCGCAGTCAAGTTGAAGAGAGGGAGGAGAATTATATTAACAATGGTGGTCAAGATTGTGATGGAGAAATTTACAGAAACAGCTGACCTGAACTTGAGGGAGCTAACAGACTCTAGACTGACGGATGGGGAGCCTACATGCGTTTGACCTAAGCCATCTACAGTTGTGAAGCTTGGCTTATTTCTTGTATCCCTTTGAAACTCCTTCCCTGTGCTGGGATGCCTTACTCGGGCTTGATTCAAATGGGAGGAGCTTGATCCTGCCTCAACTTAATATACCAGAATTTGATGACGCCCCATGAGATGTTTTACCCTTTCTGAGAAGGACAGGTAGAAAAGAGGTGACAACAGGGAACAGGAAGAAAGGAGGGGAGGACTCTGTGATTGGTATGTAAAGTAAATAAAAATATTAAATCCAAAAAAGATATCTGAATGCATTTTAACTTAAATACTGTTTTAACACAATATTTTCAGATTAGTTAGCTCACCATATTATTTTCTACTGTAATTTTTCTTTCTCAAAATTTCCTGTGAATGCATCTTTAATTATGATATATTATCAATGCCATTTGTCCTCAATAGTGTACTATTCTTTTCATTTCCTCTTCATTCTTTTTTGTGTTTTCTCTTTTCCAATGAAGATTCAGACATCATTTTTATAATTTCTTACATTTTATAAGGATAACTAGCACTAATTTCATGCGGACAATTGACATGGAATATATGTTAACAATTCTTGTCCTTCCAAAGAATCCACATCACATATATTTGGCCTATAATTTATATAACTTACCTGCCATTATGTTTCCTGCAAATATAGTATACAAATTCTCTAGTATATCTAGTTCAATATAATTTTTTAGAGACACTTTAAAGATATACAAAAAAATTAAACTATCCAGGATATATATCTAAATTCTAAGATAAATATACTAAGTAAATTATCTAAGGATTAGATAAAGATACTAACTATCTGTCTTTCTTGTGCATTAAAAAATTAAAAATTGGGACAAAACATAGTATTCATTCTGGACGCCTGTCAGGAGCATCCTCAAATCTATCTTGCCTGAGAAGATAGAGTTATATTTTACCTTCAGTTGTATCGCTGTTAGAGAATATACTTGGATAAAGATTTTTTTCTATTGTTCCTTGCACTAGTTTTCTTATTTGGAGAGTCTTTATGAAAACATATATATATATATATATATATATATATATATATATATATATATATATATACACACACATTTGACTGACAATGGCTTTTACTTATCTTCTTGAATAGACTTAGAAAACACATTAGATATAGGATCAAAAAATTAGAACTGTACAGTAACTTACAGATTTCCATCATTTCAGGAAATAAGTAAGTTCATCTCAGTATATTTTGACCTCTTTCATGTTTTCTATTAAATTTGACTTTCAGCTAATACATATTCTTCTTTTAAATCAATTACTTTCAATTATCTGTTCTCCTTTAAAAATGTCAGAGATACTAAGCTCTCTAACTGTATATTCTAGCTAAAGTGATCAATTCCATCTGATTCTTCCATGTGAAATTTTTGAAATCATTCATTAATCCTCTTTGTTATTTAATTTTCTACACAATGTTCAACACAATAGGTCTTAGGGATTTTTTCATATGTACTGAATAGAAAAGTGACCCAATGCAGACAAGTACGATGTGGTCACTGAGTATGTAATTCAATCAGAAAGAATATTGCTTAAAACATAGAGGAAATATAGTATACACACAGAGAAACATACACACACACACACACACACACACACACACACACACTGGCATGCATATGTTTTTTCTAACATTGACAGCAATTTATCTAATTTGAGGTAAATTTAATATAAAATTGCATTCTCTGAAGAGAATGCTTTGTGGTTCTCAGTCCAGTTTCCCATATTTGTCTATTATCTATTGACTAAGAGTTTTATTTGTTGATATTGCTGCTACATACATAAATGTATTAAATACTCTTTTCTTTAGTTATTTCTTTTATTTTTGAAATTAAAATATTACATCATTACATCTTTCCTTTTTCCTTCATTAGAAACCTCCCATATAACCCTTCTTACTCCTTTTATATTCATACCTTCATGTTTCTTAATTGTTTTTACACATGTGTGTGTACACATAATAGGTGTGTGTGTATGTATGTGTGAGTGAGTGTGTGTGTGTTTATACCTAATGTAGCTTGCTCAGTCTATATAGTGTTACTGGAATGTTTGCTTTAAGTGCTGACCATTTGGTGTTAGATCTCCAATTCTTAATGAAAAGTATTAAAAAATAAACAACATGAAAAGAAAGCTGCTGGGGCTTATTATTCTCTGCTCTTAATTATTAATCTATTTGAAGAAATCCTATTTTATCATGTAAGTAATTTCCAATAATATGTTTCACACCTTTTACCATTTAAGAAATCATAATATATGAATAGAAAAATGTAATATGGTATTACGGTCAGTTCATGTGGACACAAGATGAGCTATAACACTTTCTTATATCCAACTTGTGGTTAGGAGACAGGTGTCTATTCAATTTTCTGCATGGTTCAGATTTTGTTTTTGATCCAAGGATTAAAGAAAGGGGGAGGAAATAAAAGGTCGTCCTATCTACATTCTGGCAGCAGCCACAGCAGAAGCTTCTTCCTGATTGTGTATTTAATCCACTCCCCTTGGTCTTGTTGCTAATGGAAATTCCTCTCAAAACCTGACAATCAGTTGACAGCTCAGTGTTGTGCAATTTCATTTTCTTAAGTCTCTACCTAACTATCTTAGTGAAGAGGTGGAAGAGGCTATTTCAAGGGCTTCTATACAAGTGACATTTTAAACTAGAAATGAATTTTAGGCTTTTGAGTTTCCAATATACCTGTTCATTCTCTATAAGAAATAATTAGGTCCACTACAAAACAGATGTGCTACACACTGACCACACAGAAAAGATTAAAGAAGTCAAGCAAAATAAATAAGAATTGCAGTTCACTAAGTTTCTACTGTAATAACATTATCCTTTGCTTTTTAAAGGTGTGTATGATTCATACGAAGACATTCTCATACTCTCCAAAGCAATATTTACTTTGAAAAACAGAAAGACAACTGAGAAGTTATCTGATTATCTTTTGTGGTATACCGTTCCCAGAATAAACTGGAATTTTAAAAGCAATCAGATACTTTTATGTTAGAAAATTAAAATCTTTCATGTTCTTCCTTTTGCTTAGAAATCTTTTCTTATGGGAGAGTTCTAGCTTAGTTAAAAGATAGATGTGGGAAATAACTATTGTATATCAAAATTAGTGTTATAGGTATGTATTTAACTTTATTTTTCTGTATGTGTATATGATATTATCAATATTTGTGCACTGTAGGAAATCTTACAGCCAGTGGTTACCCACGCACTGGGGCATGGCTTTTTATAATATATATGCCAATGTAGAGCAAGCATCTGGACTCTCTTTTCCAGTTGCTGGATTCAGTTTCTGATCCCTGTTCAAGCAGAGGATTCTGATTCATGAGTTTACTCCTAAATAAATAACCATCTATTTCTCAATTCTGAGCTAGTGTGTGATTCCTTATAAGTGTCCTTCTTCATTTAGAACTGTCAAATTTTGCCAAGAGTAAGATGGTTTTGAAAAAATTTCCTGCTTCTGAAAATTGTCTGTCAGTTATTTTAGGCCTTAGCCAAAGTTGGTTGCTTCAAAATTTCAAATGAGACCTTGAGTGATTTCCCAGGTAGCCAGTTGTCTCTGTCATTTGTTGCACATTTTAGAAGTTGCTTGATTGTACTTTCTGCTTACTCAAGTAATATTATTTCCCTTCTCAGATCTTGGATAGGGTTGAAGCCTAGGTTGTTGTAGTTACTTTCCTCTCATGACTTGGCCAAGTTGTTTATTTTACAAGACATAAACTAGTTAGGATAGGCTAGTTATTTAATATATTTGTTCTTATTGTATATAATTTTGTATTAGGCTTAGAACTCTCTTATTTAAACAAAAAGGTAGAGGTGCTGTAGGAAGTCTTACAGCCATTGGTTACCTGCCCACTGGAGCATGACCTCTTATTCTATATATGCCAATGTAGAGCATGCATTCAAGCTCTCTTTTCCAGTTGTGAGATTCAGTTTCTAATCTCTGTTAAAGCAGGAGATTCTGATTTGTGAGATTAACCTAAATAAATAGCCATATATTTCTCAATTCTGAGATAGTGTGAGATTTCTTTCAAGGGTCCTTCTTCATTTGAGTGCATTTTTGATAACTCATAAAAATCAAAAAGTATTTCTTAGAAAGGATAGGAAACCACAGGGTAAAACTAAAAAAAAAACAAATGGAAGAGAAGAAATATTGAGAAATGAATTGAAAGGGAACACAGACATTCCCCGACACCCTTATATCCCTGGTCATTCTGCAGGAGCTGTTTCACCCTGCTAAGCCCTCTCTCCTCCTATCACAACCCGCCTTTCACCCAGAAACCCCTTCCCTTCCTCCCTCCCTTCCTCAGGGCCATAAAATCCCAGGGATCAGCCTGTTTGGACTCTGGGACTAGGTGGTGAGTGCACCTGGGCAGGAGGGAGATCCTTTGTTTTAATAGCCTGACTGCAGCAAGGTAGGCCTTTAGTCAGCGAGAATCCTGGCCAGCAAGGGGCACTAATCCTGTAGCAGAAGATCCATCAAAGGGCAAGGTTCCTGGCAAACAAGGGAACCTGACCCTGTACCAGAAGATCCATTGGAGAGCATTTGAAGGAAAACATGGGCAGGTGCCAAGGCAAGAATTCCTCCAACAATCTGAAAAACAACATGAAAACACCAGATCCCAGCGATCTTACAACAGAAGCACTTGAACACACTATTCTAGAAGAAGTGGAAAACAGTGTCATTATGAAAGCAATAGAGTCCCTTAAACAGGGTATGAATAACTCACTTAAAGAAATGGAAGAGAAGTATAACAAAAAGATAGAAGAATGAGGAAAGAAATGGAAGAGAAGTATAACAAAAAGTTTGAAGAAATGAGTAAATCCGTAAATGATACCCTGAGAAACCAAGAAAAAATAATCAAACAGGTAAAAGAAAAAGTTCAAGAATTGAAAACTGAAATAGGGGCAATGAAGAAAACACAAATTGAGGACCGGTTAGATATGAAAAGTTTAGGTAAATAAACAGAGACTACAGAAACAAGCATAACCAATACAATACAAGAGAAAGAATAATGAATCTCAGATTCTGAAGACACCATAGAGAAAATAAACGCTCTGATCAAAGAAAACAGCAAATCCAACAAACTCTCATCACAAAACATTCAAGAAATCTGGGACATAATAAAAAAACAAACAAACCTAAGAATAATAGGGGTAGAAGAAGGGGAAGAAATGCAGATCAAAGGCCCAGAAAATATATTCAACAAAATTATAGAAAAAAACTTTTCCAACCTAAAGAACGATATTCCTATGAAAGTTCATGAAGCATACTGAAAACCGAATAGACCTGATCAAAAAAAAAAATCCCCTCACCATAAAATAATCAAAACACAAAACAGACAGATTAAAGAAAGAATATTAAGAGCTGCAAAGGAAAAAGGTCAAGGAACTTATAAAGGTAAACCTGTCAGACTTACACCAGACTTCTCTATGGAAACCATGAAAGCCAGAAGGTCCTGGATAGAGGTACTGCAGAAACTAAGAAACCATGGATACAAACCCAGACTACTATACCCAGCCAAGCTATCATTCATTATCAATGGAGAAAACAATATATTCCAGGATAAAAACAAATTTTAACAATATGTAGCCACAAATCCAGCCTTACAGGAAGTAATAGAAGGAAAATCACAGCCCAAGGAATCTAATGTTGCCAATACTGCCTACAATAACTCAGACATCTAGCGACCCTTCACATCCACAACTCAAAGAAGGGAAACACACACCTTTACTACACACAAAAAATAAATAAATATAAAAAATAACCAGAGTCAACAACCACTGGTCATTAATATCACTTAACATCAATGGACACAATTCACCTATAAAAAGGCACAGACTAAGAGATTGGATACGAAAACAGGATCCAACATTCTGTTGTTTACAAGAAACATACCTCAACCACAAAGACAGACACCTACTCAGAGTAAAGGGCTTTCCAATCTAACGGACATAAGAAACAAGCGGGTGTGGCCATTCTAATTTCTAACAAAATTGACTTCAAACTAAAATCAATCAGAATAGATGGAGATGGACATTTCATACTCATAACAGGAACAATTCATCAGGTGGAAGTCTCAATCCTGAATATCTATGCCCCTAATATAAAGGTACCCACTTATGTAAAAGGAACACTTCTAGAACTCAAGGCAGTCATCAAACCACACACACTAATAGTAGGAGACTTCAACACACCTCTTTCACCAATGGACAGGTCAATCAGACAGAAACCTAACAGAGAAATAAGAGAATTAGTGGAGGTATTGAATCAAATAGACTTAACAGACATCTATAGAACATTCCACCCAAATAGGAAAGAATATACTAAAAGCCATTCCACTAAAATCAGGAACACGACAAGGCTGTCCACTCTCTCCATACCTCTTCAATATAGTCCTTGAAGTTCCAGCAATAGCAATAAGACAGCATAAGGGAATTAATGGGATTCAAATTGGAAAGGAAGAAGTTAAATTTTCGTTATTTGCAGACTATATGATAGTGTACATAAGCAACCCCAAAAACTCTACCAAAGAACTCCTACAGCTGATAAACACCTTTAGTACTATGACAGGATATAAGATCATCTCCAAAAAATCAGTTGCGCTCCTATACACAAAAGTTCAAGAAGCAGAGAGGAAAATCAGAGAAACATCACCTTTCATGATGGTCACAAATAGCATAAAATATCTTGGGATAACTCTAACCAAGGAAGTGAAAGACCTATTTGACAAGAACTTTAAGTCTTTGATGAAAGAAATTGAGGAGGATAGCAGAAAATGGAAGGATCTCCCTTGCTATTAAATTGGGAAGATCAAAATAGTAAAAATGGCAATTCTACCAAAAGCAATCTATAGATTCAATGCAATCCCCATCAAAATCCCAGCGAAATTCTTCACAGACCTTGAGAGAACAGTAATCAATTTTATATGGCAAAACAAAAAACCCAGGATAGCCAAAACAATTTTTACAATAAAGGAACTTCTGGAGGCATTACCATCCCTGACTTCAAACTCTATTACAGAGCTAAGTATTGAAAATAGCTTGGTATTGGCATAAGAACAGAGACGTCGACCTATGGAATCAAATAGAAGACCTGGATATTAACCCACAAACCTATGAACACAGGAGACCACTTCCTAGGTAGAACCCCAGTAGTACAGACAATAAGAGACACAATGAACAAATGGGACGTCCTGAAACTGAGAAGCTTCTGTAAAGCAACAGACACTGTCAGTAAGACAAAGCGCCTACTTTCTGACTGGGAGAAGATCTTTACCAACCCCTCATCAGATAAAGGCCTGATGTCCAAAATATACAAAGAACTCAAGTAACTAGACACTAAAACTCTATTTAACCCAATTAAAAAATGGGGTACTAAACTGAAAAGAGAATTCTCAACAGAAGAACTTCGAATAGCCAAAAGATACTTAAGGTCATGCTCAACTTCCTTAAAGATCAGAGAAATGCAAATCAAAACAACTTTGAGATACCTTCTTACACCTCTGAGACTAGCTAAAATCAAAAACACCAATGATAACCTATGCTGGAGAGGATGTGGAGTAAGGGGAACACTCATGCATTGTTGGTGGGAATGCAAACTTGTGCAGCCACTTTGGAAATCAGTGTGACAGGAATCTGGGAGTCAACTTCCCTCAGGACCCAGCAATTCCACTCTTGGTAATATACCAAGAGATGCCCTATCATACCACAAAAACATTTGTTCAACTATGTTCATAGTAGCACTATTTATAATAGCCAGAACCTGGAAACAACCTAGATGCTCCTCAATAGAAGAATGGTTAAAGAAGGTTTGGAACATATACGCATTAGAGTTTTACTCAGCGGTAAAAAACAATGACATCTTGAATTTTGCATGCAAATGGATGTAAATAGAAAACGTTTTACTGAGTGAGGTAACCCACACCCAAAAAGAGGAATATGGTATGTACTCACTCATAAGTGGATTCTAGCCATAATCAAAGGACATTGAGCCTATAATCGTGATCCTAGAGAAGCTAAATAAGAAGCTGACCCCCCAAAGAAAATAATATAGTTATCCTCCTGGACATTAGAAGTTGACAAGATTGCCAAGCAACCTTCGGTGCACAGGGGAGTGGGGAGTGGATGTAAGGGGAGATGGGTAGAGAGAATGGAGAAAATGGAGAATTCGGGAAAGCTTGGGGGAATGCGATGGATGGTGATGAAGGAAAGATGAATATTGAAGCAGGGAAGTAAATATCTCAACTAAGGGAGCCATTTTAGGGTTTGCAAGAGACTTGGTTTTAGAGAAGTTCCCAGGTCCAAGGAGAGGTCCCCAGATTGTTCCTTGGGCAGCAGAGGAGAGGGTCCTGAACTGGCCTTGTCCCATAGCCACACTGATGAATATCTGGCATATCACCATAGAACCTTCATCTGGCGATGAATGAAGATTGAGAGAGAGACCCACAATGGAGCACTGGATCCAAATGAGGAGCAGAAGGAGGGAGAACGTGAGCAAGTAAGTCAGGATCACGAGGGGTGCGTCCACCCACTGAGACGGTGGGGCTGATCTAAAGGGACCTCACCAAGACCAGCTGGACTGGGAGTGATGGAATATGTGATCAAAATGGACACTCTGAACGGTGGCTGGCAATGAAGTCAAGGACAATGGCACTGGGTTTTTATTCTACTGCATGGACTGACTTTGTGGGAGTCTGGTTTGTTTGGATGCTCACCTTTATAGACCTGTATCGAGGAGGGAGGACCTTGGACTTTCCATGGGACAGGGAACCCTGACTGCTCTTAAGACTAGAGAGGGAGGGGGAGGTGGGCAGGGGGAGGGAAAAGGGTGGTGGGAAGAGGCGGAATATTTAATAAATAAATAAGTTAATTAAAAATAAATAATAAATAAATAAATTGTCACAAATAGAAATGCTGGGTGAAAATGGTGTACACCTTTAATCCCAGCACTCAGATGTCAGAGGTATGTAGATCTCTGTGAGTTTGAGGCCAGTCTGATCTAGAGAAAATTCCAGAACATCCAGGTCTACACAAAGAAATTCTGTCGCAAACAAACAGAAAAATCTGCTGATTGGTTTTCAGATATGTTAACTTTTATCTGAACATGGGTCTAGCTGTGGCAGAGGTAGCCATTTTCATAATATCACTTGACACATACATGTAACCAAGGCAGCATTGACCTATCTCAGAGGATCCCCCTTTGTCATATAATATTTAATAGCTTAATGACTTTCTTCTGTGAAACAGTATCATGACTGACACTCATTTCTTGCTTGGGTAAATTACAATTTGATGTTCTGTTGGGGGCAATTTGAAACCCTCTAGAAAATTTGGAATCGGAACCAAATGTGATTTCGATTGATGAATCTGCCACATAGTAGTCACCTGACTTTTGATAAGTCATTTCCCTTTCTCAGCCTATATTTGTTATCTGTGAGATGAAATTGCAATTAGTATTCTCCACAGCATTTGATAAGTTTCGCGCACTCTGGTTTCCTAAATTCTACTTCTATTAAATTGTCAAAGACTTTGACCACTACTGGGGACAGGTGATATACAGCAAAGAACTAAAGCTTCTCTCATTCCAGTGGCTTAGATTCACTTACATGTTATCATCGCTGGGTCCATGCATCTATTTGGTTATGACCTCATTGGTCAATAAAGAAAGACTGGGTATATTAATAAAGGAGTGATTCATTAGCAGTATAGAATCAAGAGAATTAGTTATTAAAAATTGTCATATAAATGTTGTAACTATCTTGCATTATAATTTATGCTGTCTAGAAAAATAAATTGTTTATACAGAAATAATTTCAAAATGTAATGTGAATGTTTGCAGAACATGATACATTAAAGTACATTTTTTAAAAACTAGCTATAATTTTGAATTGTTTCAGAAGAAAATATGAGTAATCAGTAACAAATGGCATGAAGCTCCTGTACACCAGGTGTAAATACTTAATAACAGAGAATTGCCTTAGTGTGAGGACTGCAGCACACATATCTTAAAAGACAAACTTTAGAAACACAGTGAAGTTACAAACAAGAAAAGAACACACAATATTACTCTCATTACTGACTGAGTTACTGGTACTGGAGAATATAAGAAACCAATAAAAGTCAATGAAATATTGAACCTTTAAAGCTATTCTTTTAAAAATGATATGATTGCCAGCATATATAATCTAATGAAATCTAGAAGCAATAAAAATTAATCAGAAATTGCAGCAAGGTTGCCAAATACTAGAACAATTCAGAAATCAATACCATATATACACAAGCAACAACTGATTCTAAAATGTAATAATAAAGCATGCTCCTCTGTAATAACAGCATGAGTTGTAAGTTACCAAATAATGGATTTAATAAAAAGTGTCTAAGACATTTAGGAAGAAAATTACTGAGAGCTATAAAAAGCCCTTAAATGAAGAAAGGCAGCTTTTATCTTGAAGAAAATGGTATATATTGAAAAAAATTATATTCTGACACTCCATAATTGTTATAAATTTAATAACATACAAAATTACTTAAGGAAATTCAATAAGATGATATGAGGAAATAGTTAAGAATACTAAACTAGCAGATAAAACCATGTAAAGAGAAATATAAAATCAGTAAATTTTTAACATTTGAATTTCATAGATAAGAGAATACAAAGAGGATATTGAAAAAAGGAGTCATGAAAAATCAATAGAGAAATTATGCATTTTCAAACATTTTTGAAGGTCAAATAACTATTACTATAAATCTATAATAAATTAATCTATAAATCTATAATAAATTAATCTATAAATTACTATACTACACACCTGAGATAAATCAACATGTAAATGAACAAAGGATTATGGATATCATGCAGTAAACATTGTATGTTGTCCATCTCAAGAACTTTCCCCATATTAACTATGCCAGCAAGATAAAATTTCCTTTGAAAATCACATGAATTTTGCTCCAAACTTGTGAAACTATAAAGAAAGTTATATACTTCCACTTACAATGACCAGGAAAATATCTCCACTCTAAAAGGCAGAAAGAGAAAAAATAGAAAAAGAAATAGAATATGATCAGAGTAAGACCAAAAGTCAGAAGAGAAAAGAATCAAATCCCCTTATCTCCATGCTCGCATTTAGTGCGGCTCGCATTGAGTGTTGGCTCCTAAGTACTCAGTCCTTCTTTCTCTTATCACTTTGCTGACTGCAACACACATAGTTTCTTTCTCCACCTTTCAATAGTGCATCATGGACATTAAGACTTAGTACATCTGAAACTTTGGGTGCCATGTGATATCCAAACACAAGTATCTATCATAAACATGCATACTTTCAGACTTGTGTGAGATGTGTGTGTGTGTGTGTGTGTGTGTGTGTGTGTGTGTGTGTGCAGTTTAGGTACTGACATAAAAATAAACTCTGAAATGCAATTAATTTGTAAAGGATTATTATAATCCCAGATTAAGAAATATTCTTCAAACATATACCATAAAAAGAAAATAGTACAAACTGGGCTATCATGTAGTGACTACTTCAAAATCATGTCAATCAAATCAAACAAAAAACAAAGAAAACATGCAGGATTGAAAAAAAGACATTATAGGGCAAAATGTATTAAAAATGCAAATAGAAAGATTACAAAACTAATCCCAAATTTATAGTAAACTCAGTAAATAATGATTAAGGACAAAAAATACTTTTGTGAAATACTGTTCACAAAAATCCATAGGAAACTGAAAAGATGCAGTGGCATCACACTTTGGCTATCAACACTCCTTGGAAAAATCATCTCCATCAGACTGGCCTGTGTCATGTCTGTGGGACAGTTTCTTGACTGGTAATTGGGAAGAGTCCTGTTGTACCATAAATCGTGTTGATGTCCCTAGGCATGCATTTCTGAGATGTCTAATGGTGGTAACCTGAGGAGGAGAGTAAGCAGTGTTCCTTCATGGGCTCTGCTTTAGTTCCTGACTCCGGGTTCCCATTTGACCTGATTCACTGACTTCCCTTAATGAAGGACTACAATCTGTAAGATGGAATAGTTTCTCCCTTCACCAGTTTGCTATTGATTACTTTTTAGCACAAACTAGAATGTGTATATTACTCAAGAACATGTGTAATAAGAAAAAAATCACAAAGTTTAAATACCAACATATTTTCTTTCATAGTCTTCTTTTTGCCACAATACCACACTGGAGTATTCCATAATTCAATAAGGATAGAAAGTGGTAGAATTCTCTGATATGACACTTTGGGAAAAAATGAATTGGCAATTCAACTCAATAATTGGAGTTGTACACAGAGACTACCATATATATATTTACCCATAATAAATATTTGTTGCAACATTTTCACATGGTTGAGATGAAGTTTATGGAAAGATTTTTTCTTGCATTATATGTGTTAGAAAATGGGTATCATCAATATGTTTAGCAAGATAATAGATAAGCAGTTATTCACATATAGGTGAATAACTCAAGTGAACATATATTTCTCTAAAACTATGTACATAAAGAAGGCAGTAACATAATTTCATACTTTTATCTGCATCCTTTATTTTGAGTTGCATATTGTGGTATATTTCTGGTTCATAACTTTTTTCTAGAAAACATTTCTCTGTAACTTTGGAGCCTGTCCTGGAACTAGCTCATGTAGACCAGGCTGGCCTCGAACTCACAGAGATCCTCCTGCCTCTGCCTGCCAAGTGCTGGGATTAAAGGCTGGCACCACCACTGTCTGGCTCTGGTTCATACTTTTTTTAACCAGGGTGACGAGCTTTGCACGTGATCTCTAATTATGCCTTCTATTCAGTTTATTAGCTACATGCACCATGAGGGGAAAGCTAACAAAGCGAGTACTGCCCAGGAAATTCTGTTACAGCCATGATATAAAAAGGCTTTTTGTATGCTGTGCACTCCCTTCTCTCCAACATTACTTGCCACAGCACTAGTCAGATGTCAAGTTTCCAGACTATTCAGGCATCATCCAGGGAAATACACTTAGCAAGTAATTGAGGTTACCATCTGAACAGACAGAACTCGCAGGCCATTCTTGAAAGTTGTTTGTCTAATCCCAGTTACACCTTTCGATACCTGTACCACACATTTTATTACCACATAGTTTTATTTCAACCTTACAAAAATCCCGAGAAAGAGTCATTCAGCTAAGTCTTTAGTGGGTCTCTAAGCCTCAGAAAATCTGTGAAGTAGTAAATATTCACTGTTTGTTTCAAAGTACTAACATATGTGCTATTTTTTATTTTTGATATTATTATACAATTACATTATTTCTCCTTCCCTTCCCTTCCCTCCTCCCAACACACCCACATGTTCCTTCTTGCACCCCTTTAAATTCATTGCATCTTTTTTATTGTTGCATGAACTTATGTATATCTATATTCATATATGTTGTTAAATGTAGCATGTTTAGTCTGTGTAATGTTGCTGGTATGTATGTTTTCAATACTGAACATACAGTATTGATGGTAAAAACTTGACATGCTCTTCTCTCTGGAAGACTAACTGCATGCTAAATATGTGTCGTTATTCTCACAAATAAGTATAATCCTCAACCCTCACCAAGGAGACATGTCTTCACAACAGAATGACACCCTTACAGAAAACCATGACCAATCAAAATGCAGAGACATAGAATCCAGTCCCAGATTGGCACATCTACAGAACAGCTCCCACATCTAAAGTCCATCATTTCAGGAGAGTTATGAAAATATTATAGGAGCCAGAGGATCAGTAAATTTCCTAGGAAACTGTCTTCTAGTATTCTCAGAAGCTATACGTGCAGGGACGAAAGAACTGGAGGCCTCAACTCTACAAAAAGAGCTAGAGGCAACTATGAAATAATGAAAGAAGCATGATTCTTAAGTACTCAGTCATTGATGTTATACTTGACGTCATAGGCAAAACAGTAAACATGTCTGCATAGTTTAACATGTTTTGTCAATCAGAATATTTTTTCCAAAAATGCACAAGTACATTGAGTAATATACCCTAATTTAACTCACCTTACTGCATGCCCAATTAGACATTTAGTTTTCTCAAAGATTTATATGCTGAGAAAATTTCTGGGAACCCTACTTATTTCCCTAAGTTTTGAAGATTCCAATGTCCTCTGTAACACTAGACAAGCTTTTAATTAACTTTCTACTTTATACAGAAATACTTTGGCACAAGAGATTTAGAATATTTTAAAAGTTCATATGCTAATTGTGACTATTGCTTTAAACTTTACATTAAAGATATTGTATTGAATGATGTTACAATCTGACTGTTGTGTTCTTTAGGACTTAATAAAAACCTAAACCCAAAGTGTGTAGAATGCTGAATAAGACTGAATATCAAACACAGCTCTTGCATATGATCTTGGTTTGATACCACACACCTACTCCCAGTTTCTCAAAACTCCCTGTAACATGAATTTCAAGAAAATGATTCTCTTCTGCCCTTGTGGGCACCATCTTTCATTCACATACAACTCTCAGGCAGAAAAATAACTAAAAATAAAATACAAATTTTTTAAAAACCTGATATCTTTTTTTATATATAGACAAGTAAGGCTCCATTATGATTGATTTTGCTGTAATTGTTTGATAATTCCTTTGTAGATATAAATACTAGATATTTTTCTATGATCTTTCACAAAATCCTGTAAAGACTATTATTAGTCAGATTTTATCCATTTTAAAAGCTTCACTAGTTAAGTATGTGTTTAGAAATGTAATTTTTGGTCAAGAGTGTTTTTATAAATCACAAATATTGGTATCTTTAACATAGTAAGATTATATACAATAAAATGATTATCAAGCAAGAATTACAGTTACAATATCCAGTCCATTTGTATTTGACAAATTTAAAGAAAATATCCATATTAATTATTTTATCTTTGAGACTCTAAAGTTTTATACATAATCTACTTTTTATCATAACTAAATAAAACTTTAACTATGACCATCTAGACTTCAAGCCTATCAAAATCATCCCTTTTAATTAAGGAGAAAGGTGGAATATTCCTTAACAGAGTTTGACTATTTGCCACTGTGTTTGTTTAATAACGAAGCTGATTGGCCAATAGCTGAGCAGGGTAAATTTAGGCAGAAGAGCAAAACTGACAATGATGGGAAGAAGAAGGATGGGTCAGAGGAATCACCAGCAGATGCAGAGACAGGCAAGATGGGAATGTTATATTGAGAAAAGGTACCAAACCACAAGGCAAAATACAGATACAAACTATGGATTAATTTAAACGTAAGAGCTATCTAAGTAACAAATCTGAGCTAGTGACAAAACATTTGTAATTAATATTAAAAAGCACTGATATATTTTCCGAAATTGCACAGAAATATACAATTTTGTCTAAGAGAATCAATATTTGATATTTTTAGCTTTTCTTCCCTTCAATGATTTATTTCAAACATGTGTGGGCACCTGTGTGTGTGTGTGTGTGTGTGTGTGTGTGTGTGTGTGTTTGTGTGTGTGTGATATAGCTGAAATACTCTATTCTTTTTCTCAAAGTTTATTAAAAGTCTCCAATTCCGCCCCTCCTCCCAGAACCCTCCCACTCCCCCCACTCCCTCCCCTCCTCCCTCTCCATCCCCAAGAGCAGTCAGGTTCTCCTGCCCTGTGGGTAGTTCAAACTCCTTCCCCCTCCCTCCAGGTCCAGGAAGGTGAGCATCCAAATAGAGTGGATCCCAAAAATCCAGTATATGCAGAGGAAACAAGTCCCAGTGTCATTATCAATGGCTTTTCAGAAAGACTCCGGGCCAGCCACATTCAGAGAATCCGGCCTCATTCAGAGGATCTGGCTGGATCACGTGCTCACTCATTCCCAGACAACTGGCCTTGGTGAACTCTCATTAGATCAGTCCCCTTGTATCAGTGGGTGATCGCATCCCTCGCAGTCCTGATTTTCTTTTTCATTTTCTTCCTGCTTCTGCTCCTCATTTGGACCTTTGGGGACTCATTCCGGTGCTCCAATGTGGGTCTCTGTCTGTATTGCCATCCATTGTCGGATAAGGGTTCCCTCTGATCTTGCCTTCCTTGCTCACATTCTCTTCCCTTCTGCTTCTCATTTGGACCTAGGGAGTTAAGTCCAGTGTTCCAAAGTGGGTCTCTTAATTAGCCAGATTTGTGTTGTTGGGTTTTTTTTTTTTTTAAGATTCTTGTCAAAGATCTGTTTAAAGAATTCCCACATTTTGTATAACTATTTAAGCTAGGTACATATATCTGTATTACGCCAGTGTTCAGGCTCTGCTGAACATTATTATGATAATGGTTTATAATAATGAGCTCCTTGTATTGACTTTCTCTCTCTTCTGAAGGCTGAGGGGCAGGGACACTGCTCTGCTTATGACTCTGCTGGATCCTGCTGTCTTCTGGTTGGCTCGGTGTGGCTCACAGCAGTTACTCTGTGTCAATCACTGTCCTCTAGTTTAAATGAAGCTCAGTGAGGACCAACTCTTGGTATTCTATAAATTCTTTTTTGATTTGTTTTTATTATGTTTTTACTTTTATTTTTAAGATATGAGTGAAATGACTATATCAAAGATTATTTCCATTTGATTAAATTTGTGTAGGCCAATGAACCTTAATTTCTTACAATATATCCATTTAATCAATGTGCTTCAATATTAAAATTGGGCTATAGAAATTGTGTTTGTGTTTTTTATTTAACGTCTTTCAATTTTAATATAACATCTGGAATCAGAATAGAAAATCAAGTCCTTTCCTGCATGTGAAAGGCTTTGTATTGATACAGATGTGGATGTTGATTGAATGTATCACAGAGTCCTGTGATTTTCTATCTTTCCAATTAGCAAATAGCTATGATGTATGTGTCTGATGATCTGCTGAGGAGACCCATTCTTGACGTTTCTAGCATGTTAGCCATCCTGCTGAATTGGATATGTGTATCTTTTTTTCATTGATTTTTTTTCTTATTGTCCCCCACCTGTGCTTCCCCAAGCTCCTGACCATCTCTCCTCTCATAGAGATCTACCCCACATATTTTCTTATGACACATGGGAAGGAGAAGAGGCAATCTAGAGGATCAGTGTTGTTCTATGTGATCCTGTCATAGAGCAATGCTTGACTTCTCCCTACCACGATCACTCAGGTTACCTCAGTCTATGGATTTGCTTCATGTGAAACAAATGTGGAAGGTGAGTCTGTGGTTTCCTTAGAATAGTCTCCTGAGAGTTTGTTAGTGACAAGCCTGTGATGGGGACAGGGGTATCATGGTCTACCCTCTGTCTTTCTCTTCCTCCTAATTAATGACATGAGTGCATTATATATTATTTTTCTGTGACATGTACTCACCGTCCTTAGTATACACCTTCCTCATCTAAGACTTAATTTTTGAGACAAGTGATCTGAGAAAGAACCTGTATTATGAGTGGAAGGAACATTTCCCTTTTAGAAGTCAATCACTTCTGATATTTTATTGTAGTAACATGAGGCTTACTCAAATAGGTGACATCAGAGAATCATCATTAAATCACAGACGGAATCATGCAACCTTTATAACCCCTAATCCAAACAAGGTTCCACAGTTTGTGAAGAAATTGAAGACATTTAGCCAGTGAATTCTCCGGGTCAAGAACAAATTAGACACTTCTTTACAGCTCTGTATAGATAAATCCAGGAATTCTTTGATGGGAATGAAAAGCACTATGAAATGAAGTAACTGGTAGAATAATTTAGCAGTACTAAGTTATTGTAATATTAAAGCCAACTGTTTAAGTGGAAAGAGAATGTGAAGCAGAGAGTGAGTTACACATACGTGACCTACTACCCTGTTTAATTAACTGTAATATGAGAACTATGAACTGAGGGACGCCAAATATGCCAACTACCATAACCCTGGAATTATGGGCAATAAGCTCATGGACACTAGTTAAGGGAGTAGGAACTTCAGGTGAGAAGAGCATATTCATGCTCGTAACTTCCTATTCAAACAACAGAAGCATTCTATGTGTCCCAGAATTTCTGCAACACTAACAGCTTCTACTATTTCTGTGGAATTTTCTGTGGAGAAAGGTATCCTTGAAGGAAGTTCAGAGCTGACAACTACCACTAGCAGAATGGACATTTACACACAAATACTGACCCTGGGGAATATAATTTCCTGTTTCAGAGATCATGCATTACTTTTATCCTGGAAAATGTGTATTTATTAAATACATTACTGGGGCATTACAAAACAAGGTGAATTATATGCACTATATGTCCAATGCCCAGTCTTAGAAGTTTTCAGATGATTTCATTTTTCTGGTGAGTATTTACATAAATACAACTATCTTCATCCAACTCCCATTAAAAAGACTATCTACAGTAAAGACTCCAGATTTCTGACAGGTTCTAATCAAGCACCTTCCTCACCCCTTCCACTAGTCACGCCTTCACATATACACCAAGAAGTGCTATGGATCTGATTCATATGTTAGTTTTATAAAGATAAAATTGATCAGCAGGAGCACAGATTGACATTTTGCCCATTAAAATAATTTCCCTTTACCACTGCCCTTCTGGGTCATTTCGAATCAGGATTGCCCTGCAACATTTATTCTTAAAGAGCAGAAGCATTTTTACAAGCACAGGAGACCTTTGAGGAGGGCAAAGACTGAAGGCATAGAAATGAGGTGATAATGCAGGGAAGGGACCAGGTACAAGTGAGTATACCAATCATTCATGATCATCCAGGGCTAAGTTTCTACTAACTCATTGTTCCAAAACCTTGAGATACATGTTTTAATCCTTAATTTTACTGATTCACTTATGAATTTTTACAGTTAATACTCAATTATTTCACTTGTCCATTGATTTTTTTTAAAATAGCAAATGTCAAGTAACAGTGAAACTGGTACCCTGTCAATTCCTATTTTTATTTATTTATTGTAGAGTTTATGTTTTATATTGTAAAATATCTTATTCTTGGATATATTTAGTAATTCTTGTATATGAAATTTTTCCTTCATGGTGGGGCAGCCTGGATGTTTTTCTTCATTAGGTGAACATATAAGAATAGTATACTTATATATTTTCATATAGGAATGGTTAAGAACCTGCAAGAAAACTTACACTACATTATTTGAAGATCAAACACTAATTCTCAATTGGGTTGTTGTGATGGTAGGTAAATGTATATTTATAGATGTCATTTTTTTTAAGAAACAGAGCATCTATCCTTGTTTTCAGTGTTGAAATCTGGTCTACAACTACTCCTTGTACCCGTGAAATAACAAATATTCCCAGCTAACATAATTTGTTTCTAGAGAGATACCTTATATTTATGTGAAAAGTGTACACAAAGGGTCCTAGTGTATGAATGGTCTCATCTACATTAAACAAGAAGTCTATTTCTATGTTTTCTTACTATCATTTGCTTATTTTTATTTCTTAAATCGCAGTTGAAATTAAAATGGGGTCTCTTAATATTTATTTTTATCAGAATTTAGATGTGCTGACTTCCTCTTGAGACCCCTACATTCATTTTTCAGATATAAACATCTATCTAATTATATGTATTTTTAAACTAGATGCTAGCATTTCTTCTTTTGCGATTTTGTCCTTTCAATTTATTGAAATAAGAAAGAAATGAAGGAAGGGAAGAACGAAGGAAGGTAGAAGGAAAGAAGAATGAACAGAAGGAAAACAAATGAAAATAAGAAAAATCAACATATGTTGCATGTTGTCAATGTTTGTTATAGTAATCTTGACTCACATTTAACATTTTTCTTTCAGGTTCATAAACACAAACACACACACACACACACACACACACACACAGAGAGAGAGAGAGAGAGAGAGAGAGAGAGAGAGAGAGAGCGCATACTCTTTATTTAGTGTAACACCATCATTTGTTTCTTATCACTTTCTCTTCCTGCCAAATCTTTCTTCTTCCCAAGCTCCTATAATATTCATTTTTCTTATGTGTGTGTATGACACAGTGCATGTAACTGTGCTTGCCCACAAGAGTACAAGTGAAGACTTATTTGCTTCAATGTAGGCAGTGTACCATTGGCTAGAAAATTGAGGAATATGAATGTCCCTCCGCCATGAACCGTTTTACTGTCTATGCCCCTCTGGGAGGGTTTGGGATCTTAAAACCTTTAAAACTTCTTGTTGAATACAGTCTTGTGCTGGTGGTCAATGCTGTGAGTTCACAGTGTAGCAAACCTATCATATGCAGAAGACAACATTTCATATTCCTTCCAACAATACATTGTTTCTGCTCTGTTTTCCACAATATTTCATGAGTCTTGGATTGTGTCATACACATGTCCAACTTATGAATTATCACTCAGTAGTCATTAGGACTCATATATTTGTTCTATTGTGTATCTCTTCTTTAGCCTTGTGCTCATTGCTTCAACCATATAGATGCCATAACTAGGTCAAGGATGCATGATGAACAAGAGGCTCCAAGCAAAAAGTAGAGGACCTTTTACCTCAGGTGAATTTTGTTGCCTGGATTGTGTTTGGACATGATTTCATGACTTCTGTGTTAAATATTTACATTCCATTTTTCAGGATAGTTGATTCTTGCTAGATGTCAGAACATAGCTACAGAATGCAATATAGAGAATATGTCCTCAGTGCATGCAAACCTATATATGGCCTCTGTGTTATTTGCACTCTTTTCCAGATATACTTTATAGACACGCCAGGCAATTAGGTTTAAATTGTTTTGGCCTGAGAAAGTTCTGGGGAAGAACTGCTATGTTAAAGCTTAGTATATAATTACTGATGTATATTTACATGTTTTTCTGATCATGCTTTTCTTATCACATTTTTCTGAACTCAAAACCCTTCCTTGCATGGTTCTTTTCTTTGTTACTATATGTATAAAGGTACACCAGAGCTGAAGCAAAATTGTCTACAGCATTAGACTTTATTACATCTCATCTTTTAGGATCTTCAAATCCCAGATCTCTCAGATAGATCTGCATAGGTCGGTGAAAGTTTGCATTCCAAATTTACTGCATTAATGTGTGTATTCTGTATAATGCTATTATTTTTATATAAAGATATTCTCTCTATCTCTTTGCAACTCTCTTTTCCCCCACAATAATTGCATATATAAGTAATTCTTAGATTATTATGCAAAACGTAGACTTAGATGAGTAGCTTCAGTGTAAATCTCCATTTTCTCCATTTTAGAAAAGGCTTTATCAAACAAAAGACAGGTAAACACACACACAAGCATGAGTTTCTTAAGTTATCCTGTGAACTTAACTATTTGGCAGAAAAACTATAAAAATGGAACACCAGATTTCTCTCTCCTACAGTCAATCCTTGCTTTAATAGACAGACTTAGAAACAGGACTCAATTGCATATCGGGATGCATAGCTTTTGTCAGTGTTTAAGTATGACTCATGTCTATGTGTCAGGGTTTCTGAAAGATTAATGACATATAAGTTTGTAAAGAAAATTGTTCTGTGACCCAATTGGTTTGGCTTTTAAATATCAGTGTCATGGTTCTTTGCATTGACTGTCTTTGTGAACCACAACCCTACTTTACTGAGGGGACAGGCTGCCACATATGAATTTCATATCAATTAGTTCCTGGTACTTTATTTGCTAGCCTATTTTAGGTATCTTTTCCTTTCCTTTTCATGTGTAAATTTTCATTTGAAATGATTAACATATCTAACAAATCACAAAATTAAGCTTTCAATTCAAATTGAGGCGCATATTTTTACCTAAAATATGTCAGAGTTTTCTCGATAGCTCAATTGCTAATATTTACTTGCATTCTAAACCAAGGCTGTGCTTAGAGTCAGTATCTTGCTCAGTTTCTTTAATTTCCTTCAACTTCTAATCTAAAAAGCTCTTTGTTAATTGGTACAATTGCAAAGTACAGAAAGAAGCACTGTCACTAAAGAGTCTCTGGTTCTTATTTAACACTCTAGTTCTTTGTAGGAACATAGATATGAACTCGAATAGGACAATCAACTACACAGAGTCCTGAAGCTACTATGAAGGAATCTGGGAGAAGAAATTGGGTCTTGAAAATATAGTTTTTCTTTCTATATGGTAGCAGCTGAGACATCATGGCTGAGAGGAATACACAAATACACTTCTGATTTATATTATACAGACATTTGTAGGCAAAGGCTGTTCATTCATTCTCAACCGTTTAGACCTGAGATAATTACACAGAAACTTTATTATTTCTAACACTGCTTGACCAGCAGTGTTATTAGTTTAAGTAGTAGAAAAAAAAACAAGATCTCCTGAGTAAATTGGGAACATGAGGACCTTGGGAGAGGATTGAAGTTGGGGGGAGGCAGGGAGGGGAGCAGAAAAAAAACGTAGAACTCAATAAAAATCAACAAAAAAAACCAGTAAATAAAAGAGTATTTCTAGCTAGAACTTTTATCCTAAGCGAATCCATCTCCATTAATCTGTGCATCACCATGAGATCACGACTTACCAGCAAAGTTTCTGCAGGCTCCTGTGGAGGTGTCTGTCTTTTTTGGCAGCTATGTAACTTCTCTCTGACTCTGCCTAATCTCTCTTTACATCTCTGTTTGGATTTTCCACCTAATTTTACTCTGTTAAGCCATTAGGTGAAAGCATATTTATTCATTAACCAATAAAAGCAACACATAGACAGAAGGCCTTCCCACACCAGACATTGTTTTATGAAAACATGATAAATAAGGAATATCTGCCAGATGACTCCTAGTTGCAGTGGAGACTGTTGTAATCTGTTGGCCTGATCTGTCACCTGGGTTCCTTGTTCCTTTAAGAAACAAGCCCAGTCAACTCCCACCTCCCCCTTAGATCTCCTGCCTATTCTCCGTGTTTCTTTCTGTTCCTCATCTGAAGAGGTAACTACTGCCTCTCTCACCTCTCTCTCTCTCTCTCTCTCTCTCTCTCTCTCTCTCTCTCTCTCTCTCTCTCTCTGCCTCTTCCTCTGCTCTTCTCTCTCTTCTTCCCCCTTTCTCCCCATCCCCTAGCCTTTCTCTTCCATAACTCACTAAATAAACTCTATAGTCAAACTCTCTCGGCATGGTGTCACTCTGTCACCCTGTCACCCTGGGAATCCGAAGAGACCTAGAATGACCTACTGCTGTCCCTTGTGGGACCTCTGTCCATCGTGGTACCAGCCTCTGGCCCCATGTCTTTATAAATGATAACAGAGACTATTTACAATAATTTTGAAACTCAGATATTTCATTTCACCTTTCTGAGGTTTTTGTTTTTCCCCTTTGAATGTTGCAATAGCACTTAGAGACAAAATGAGTTAAAAGCTTCAGATTATGAGAGTGAGTTTTATTTACAGCAGATTTTAGATTATCACTTGTTTGCTCATTTTTTATCCAACACCTTTGTGCTTTCTTTCATATGGTAGTATTTGATTATTTTCAAAATCATTTAAAATTTCCCAAATCCAAAGTATAAAATATAGCAAAACATCAGAGACATCTTTGTTTACTGTCCATGTCTTCATTCTGTCATTTTTATTGTGATTTTGTCATGAACAATGGAAACTTCATTGTATATTGAAAAATGAATAAGGAAAACCCAGCTATTAGCTTCAAAACCACACGAAGCTTAGTCTCCATTTAGACAGCCTCTTCCAACTCACTGACTACAACACATTGGTTGATTTAGTTCCAGTGACCACACAGTCTTTGTGAAATACTCTCTCAACTTTGCTGCTCTATCGAAGGGCTTGCTCTCAACACAACAGTAAAGTTGATAATGAACATTCCATTCTCTCACTCTTCATGAAAAAAAAAGATCAAATTTCTTCTGTTATTCATCACTGTATGGTTCATTCTTTATAGAACAATTTAAATTCAGATTTTGAGCTAACAGACATTTTTTTCAGTAATAACTGAAAACAACTCCTATTCTTGAAGACACATGGTGAGCTCAAAGCTACTCTTCCTGCAAGATTTTAATGGCATCATATCAGGATACAGATATGCCCAGTAAGCCTACACAACAAACTACAGGTAGATAAAGAATGTTAAGAGCAAGATAAATAATCTTCCCAAGGAAGAGCATAGCAATTGGCTATCCAATTCCAAATAATCATCCTTGAAAACTTATATACAAGTAACACTATACAGGCTGATCAGGTTTTCTTAAGTATTTAGGAGTATATGTGTATATTTATGTGTACACATATGCATAGTATTGTGTGTCATATATTTATGAATATAATAAGTAGAAATGCATATGAAACAAGAATTTTTTAAAAAAAGAAGAGGCTCTGAATTTGAAAAAAGAGCAAAGGGTTATATCTTAACAAAGGTTTCTGTCCCATCCATTCCCGCAGCCTTTCAGTTTGAAAGAAATACACAGAAGTCTGCATTAATTATAAACTGATTGATCTATTAGCTCAATCTTCTTATTAACTAATTCTTACATCTTATATTAACCCATTATTCTTGACTGTGAGCCACATGGCTTGGTGGCTTTCATCGCAAGGCATTCTTATCTTTCTTCCTCTCTGGGTGACGAATGCAGACTAACAGTTTCTTCTTCCAAAATTCTCCTGTTCTTGCCACTCAATCTCTACTTTCTGCCTGGTCACCCTGCCTATATTTTCTGCTTGTCTAATAACCAATCAGTGTTTTATTAAAATAAAGTGGTAAGATAAACACCACTGTCCCACAGTAGCTATGGGATGGATTGGAGGGAGAAAAAGAAAAGTGTTGTAATTATAAGCTAAAGAATAGCAGAAATAATTAAAAATAATTATCATATTTGAATAGAGAGGAAGATTGCAACACTGCCAATAATGTCCCATGAATACGGCTACACTGTTGATAGCTCAGTCATTGTAAAAGACTGAAAAGATATTTAGTTAAAATCCTTATTAATATTTCAAGGTCAATTAGTTTTTAAAAGTATAGAACATGTTTATTATAAAAATAACAGATGATCATTGAAAGAAAACAAAACACATAAGTGAAGAAAACTCATGTGTATTTTTCCCAAAAGAATTATTAAATACTATTTACTGAGTGTGAATTTAAAACAATATTTACTGAGAACAAATATTTGATTTTTTTAATCTAGCTGAGTTTTTAATGCTTGTGATAAATAAGAAAATTTTAAATATTTTGAGTAATATCAATGTTTCTAAATTTAATTTTTATTTTTGTGTGAATTTTATGCAAGAGTATAATACAGGCATTTTATTTTTACCCATCCCTATTCCTTTTCAGTAGGACTCATGTTCTACTCATTCCCACTCAAACTCATAACCTCTTTTATTTGAATAATGTTATTATCATTGAGAGACAGTTGCATCCTTGTATATTTGCAGTTATTATTAATAATGTTATTTTATTTTTCACAAGATTAGCAATCTCAGTTAAAATAAGATTTCTATCAGATACATAGAAATGACATAAAAGACAGTCTCTATTATCAAGATTATCAAGATCTCTAAATTCATTTTATTTTTAAAATTATAAATTAATTACATTAATTCTTCCTTTTCTTTTTTCCTTCCAAGTCTTCCCATATACACTTCTTTGCCATTTTACAAATTTGTAGAACTTATTTTCACCAGTCTGTTTCATCTTTATTATATTTATAAATTTATATATGTATTATATAAAAATATATAAATGTATTCCTAAATATGACCATTTCAATCTAAATAAAGATACATGTATGGATATTTTCATGAGTGACCATTAGATCTTAGATAGTAATTTAGTGTGCTCTTCCCTAGGGAAGAATTTCTCCCATTCTCAGTATCCAGTATTTGCATGGACATTTTTGTGTAAGTTTGAAGTCTCATACATTTCCATTTTTCATTCAGTATGTCTGCAACATGTGAGAATATAGAAGATTCAGGGAAAACATGACTCTTAACGATAGTACATGATACACATGTTGCTCTTTAGAACACAGGAGCTGTTCTCTGTAGGGATAGACAGGCACACATGATAAAAACGCCAAGTTCTTTACATATGGTGCAGGGACAATGGAGACTGGAGTTAGGTAGTGGGTACAGGACCAGTCAAGCTCAGAGCATCAAGAAAGGTGAAAAAGAGGGCATAAGAAAACTAAGCTTGACAGACAGAAGAAACAGTGTGACTGGGAGCAGAGACTGCAAGTTGGCTGTGTCCTTCTCTCCTCTGCTCTCACAGTCTTTGAGGATCTTGTGCAAACTGCTCTTGTCCTTCCATACAGCCTTGTTTCTAATACAGATAACTATCAAAGACTTATTTGTTAGTAAAAATAACTTTAAGGAAGAAGATCTTATCCGGGATCCTTGCGCAGACCTCCCTGTAGACAATATGCACCAACTAAGAAGACAGTGGCTGTGTTTGGTTGCTAGAATTGTTATTTCTTGATCATGGTAAAGCTGCAAATGAAGTCATGCAACTATAAGAGCAAACAACTTGGTACAATTGATAGGACTTTCTATACATACAATGTCAAGGGATAGTAATGCTGGCAAAATGACAAAAGCTAGCTGACAGTGGCAACTCTCATTTTCCTAATAATAAATATAAGTTCAAAAGTAAGGTATTTCTTTTTGCAATCCAAATGGAAAGTTTTCCTGAAGGACAGGTGAATTTGAAGTTTACATATGAAGTTTTTTCTTAATTTTTAATCATTCAATTTCTTTTTAAAAATATCATGACCACCATTAACAGAAAAATCTAATTCATTTTGTGTACTTTTGTATGCAAAGAGATTTACTATTTAATGCACATTGGATTTGTTTAATAGATTTCATTGTTGTGCATGTCTATTTAAGTTTAAGTTAAACTTAAAACATTGAATAAAATTTCAATTTCAGTCTGGCTGGTCACATTTCTTGAAATTATTGTTGTTGAAAATAGCATATGTAGAGGATTTCCAACATCTGAGAAAGGTCATGTCACAGTGCCATCGCAGGAGGTGGAGGAAGGAAGTAGACCCAGTCTTCAGCTCAGGGTAGCAGAAGTCAAAGTCTTATACATTACGATGCACATCCAACAGCAATATGTTCCTTCCTCACTACAATTCCGTGATGTTCCTAAGGGTGGAATGATTCTGTTATTCACTGCACAACACACATGACTTGTTAACAGAAAGAGTAACCGAGTAAATGAGCACTCAGAATAAATGACTTAAAATGAATTGCATATCTGACATTTCTATGGGAAAAGTTCTTCAGATTAATAAATATATGATCATGTTGATATGGGTCATATTCTTTAATAAAGTAATAATGATTCCACAACTTTTTCTATGTTTCTGGTTTACATTGAGGTGGTTGTGCTATTCTACAATCTCTACTTTATTTCCTAATTAAAAGTAGAACATTTTTGTTATTCACTTTGCATATTGGTTAACTATAAAATGTAATCCATCACTGTAGCAATCAATTTAGTCTGAATAATTCTTGCCTTCTGAGTATGACAAAAATAAAAATGAACTAAATGTTTCATTATTGTTCCTATTGGATTTTCTTCACGTATTTCCAATACCCGTTTTATTATTATGACATTGTTCTATTGATTTATGAGTATGTACACTTCTCAGTATTTTCCCCTGACTCTTCATTGTTTCATCCATGTTACAATTATGCAAACTTTTCCTTCTGTTCTGTTTCTATACTACACTGAAAAAGAGCCAAAAAATCTTTTATTTATATTCAGTTTCTCTGGAGATTCATTGATTTCCCAGGTACTTGCATTCAATGAATGGTGTTAGGAGAACTTTTGTGAATATTAGGAGCTTCCCCTTTGGTACTTGTATAGAATTCATTTTGATAACTAATGGGCTTCTGAGAATTTTTCCAGGCTTCTCTATAATCTACACCTTGAGAAGCAGCTATCAATAGCTGCCATTAGTGGTTCTGGTATATCAAGGGATGGTTCATTCACATTTGTGTGGTATGAGAATAAGCTAAATTCATAGGAATGGTAGTCAATAAAATTCTTTGTAGTCTATACAGATATATACAAATATATAGGTAATAGTTACTGAAAAGTCTAGTCAATAAAAGAACCCAAACATTACTGATTTCTTTGTGTATTTAAAAACAAAAATAAATATGGTTTATATCTCTCATTTCATGTTATTTAATGTCTAGCCAAAGTATCCATAACTTACTACCACAGTAATCAGTAAAATCAGGAGAAAATCATATACCCTAAACCAAAGTTACTTTCCCTACTTTACTCCTATGGATAAGTGTCAGTATTCTAACACCTGTCATCATCTTTGGGACCAGATGAAATTCCTTCTTGTCTCTAATAAGTACATTTTAATTGACTTCCAGTCCATAGTGATTCAAGCAAACTAATCACATCCATCCACTGGAAACAAAGGCACATCCTTGTCTCAATCCTGCCATGTGCCACTCACAGACCCTAGTTTATTTTGACAGAAGAACCAATCCTTGGGTTTTATAACAGGAACTCTGCTTCTCCAGGTGCTGATGAATCTTGGTAGCACATTGATGTCACTTTTTTCCACACAACAGTCTCTCCATTGCAGCATACCATGAGTCTAGCCTTTTTTTCAAAATCATAAGTCAATAATATCTCTTTTAGCAAAAAGATAAATATAATGAATGTACTTAAAATAATCTAATCTTCATTAAATGCATTATGATATAATATGTATCAGTAGCAGAAATACAAGCACCATTGACTGCACCAAACAGCGTATACATATATGCTAAAACATGCATGTATTTCATATGCTTTTATTATTGATTTATTTAAAATTGCATAGTTGATGGAAGACTGAAATTGGAAAACACCTTAAAGAGAGTGACCATAAGTTTAAGAAATTAAAATTTAATTATTTAAAGGTTTTTGAGAATTCAAAAGAGCCATGAACATCCACATATCCTCCAGAAAATACATGAACCATGAACATCAACATAGTTTCAGGCAGCAGCACAGAGCACAGACATCAAAATGACTTCTGGATTGGAAATAGATGAGTGGGCATAGCTCCGAAAACTAACAATACTTCATCTGAAACTTGTTGTCTTCTAGAGCCTGGATGATCATGGTTCTGTGCAGTCATTTGGGGGCAAACCCAGTTGAGCTCCAGCCTGCTGCACACCACTCTGTCAGGTCCACCCACCACCAACATGCTCCCCTGTCCTCCCACACCTGTTACCTCTACCTCCACATTGCTAGTTCCATCTCTCTCAGCAACATGTAATTCTGCTCTCTTTTCCTTCTGTCCATTGCACATTTGTACATCAATGTGGTATCAGAAATTGCTGTATTGTACAGTATTTTTCCTTAACTGTGTTATATATAAATACGTATTATAATGAGTTGTTATTCTAGTTCAAGTTTTCTGGTACTCAAAATGCCAGAAATACTGGACTATTGCTAAGATCCATCTCAGATATCCTATTATAGCCCAGAATCATGGTGACCTCGTGCCTAGGCAGCAGATGGGGGAAAGTCCCAGTGAGTCCTTGGCAACGGGCTGTCCTAAGTTCCAGCCTCCAGTATCCTTACTGCAGCCCTTGGGCAGAGATGAGGAAGAGGAGCAGCACCAGTTGCAGCAGTAGTTGCTTAATTCTATGGGTCAGGCCCACTGGCCCAAGACTCTTGGCAAGACTGAGGACTAGCCATGCTCAGCAGTGACATGTTTCTCTGCCTGCCATAGTTGCCACTGCTGTGACTCCAACTTTGTTTATTGCACGCAGATCCTTCATTCTTCCATCTTCATTTCCAATTTCATGAGACATTTTTTTACAAGTATAATCCCATGAGACCCACCCTTTTTGAGTTCTTCTGGAGACATGTGAGCTCTGCAGACTCACCCTTCACTGCTTTATTTCTCCTTGAAGCTTCCAAGAGTCTCCCAGGGCTACTGGGAGCAGATCTATGCTCCTGCAGCTGCTGGTGGTCACTGTCATCTTTAATAGAAGACCAAACAACTGTTTGATAAACTAACACAGATTACAGTTTATGTCTAAGTATAATATACCTGTATCATAGAGTAATTCTATTTTAATTTTTTGTACACCCATACTGATATCTTTCCTCAATCTTTCCACACATTCTCACAGTATGTATTTTCCTCTTTACTTCCATCATCAACATTTGTTGCTACGTTTTCTTAACAATGACCATTGTGGCATGGTTGATGCATGTCAAAACAGTTTAAGTTTAATTTCCCTGCTAGCTAAACATGTGGAAATGTTAATAAAGTATACAAATAAAAAATAAATAAATAAAAGAGAAAAAATTTTAAAAAACATGCATGTCTAGTGGTACATATACTCATTATGTTACCAAAATTTGTCTAAGTTTAGAATAAAAGAAATAAAAATATTAAAATAGTTTTTGCTTAAAGAATCTTAAATTGAAGATACCAATATGAAACACATAAAAAGAAATAATGAGAGCAGAAGAGAGTAAGAGTTTTGGTGGATAGGGAGATTGAGAGGATCTGGGAGGATTTGTGGGAGGAGAAACCATAAACAGAATATATAGTATGAAGCAAAATCTATTTTCAATAAAATTAGAAATTATAGATTGTGTGACTCGCCCCTTGACCAGCAAGCAGGAACAACCACGAAATCGAGAATTCTTCCCAAATCACAACTTTATTGGAGCCTCTCGGTTGAAGGGGAAGTGGGGAAACGAGAGAGAGCGAAAAGCCAAGTGGCAGGTGCTTTTCTAGGGTGGAGAGGCTTGGACACTGTTCTGATTGGTGAATACCATTCTGCTGAAGCCCAGGGCCTCGGGACAGGCCAGGGAACCAAGGCTCAGTTATGCAAATACAGGCCAAGGCCCACTGGGCAACTTCAAAAGGATTTGTTTACCTCCAAGCTGCAAGTCACCAGCACCATTTCACAATGGCGATGTCCTGGCAGCTCCTTACAATAGTTATCTTATGGAATTTGAGTATAGATATTATTAAACTAATAAATTAGAAAAACAATTACAGACTTCTAGAAGCCCAATCACACATAGCTTGGCTCCTGAAACCATGATGAAGTAGCCAGTCATCCATCCTTGCCAGGCTAACAGGAGGGTGTAGTGTTGACCTGGCAGAAACATAAGCCAGCTTAACCTTAAGTGGTTATAGGCCAGAGCCCCTCCCAGCTATCCCACCTATAAAGTAGAAAGACTTCAGCAAGTGACAGACAACAGGAGCTGGAGGGTGCCCACTAGTGTTCATAGCACTAGACTTTCCTGACCCCCATAAATGTACCTTGGACGGAACAGAAAATTAATTCCTAGTAGTCATAAGTAAAGAAAAAAAGTAATTTTAAACCTGGATTTTCCTGTCTAATATCACTAATGGGCCAGAATCTAGTTGTGTGATTGCCTTCATTTAAAAAGTAGAAAAGTATGACTTTAGTAAAATTTAATCACTATTGTTTGGGGTATATTTTAAATTTTAGACATAGTATTAAAATGCAAATATCACTTTATTAAGCATCAAAAGAAAAATGATTGAGTATACTGGCAATAGAAATGCTAAATTAATAACTTTTCTTCTGCAACAACAGGAAGTAAGAGACATATATAAATACATCTGGTACATTGAACAGGGCAGTGTTGGAGAAGTTGTTGGTGAGTTTCTAAGAAAAAAACTTATGTTATTAGAGTGGAGGAGCTGAAGCATAAAAGGATTTAAAATGTAGTCTTTAGATGAATTCTGATATTTTAACAATGAATTATTGCTTTAAATTTTTTCTGTCTAACTATCTCTATCCCACCAATCTCCAGGGAAATAAATCTAATAAATGATGGCACAATGTTTTCATTATGCATGACCAACAAAGTATCAAATTTAAAAGTTAATATAATTTGTTTTACTGAAAGAAGGGAGTAGACTTAAGATCTACCTCAAAAATATATGTTAGATCCAATGAACTCATCTGAGAAAAACACTCAATTGTAGAAACCTAGAAATATTGAGGGAGGAAGAAGTGAAATAATAGAAAGGATATATAATGCAGATTTGCAAAGGATACAGATGAATACATATTTGGATACATATGATAGATAGGTTGAAGATAGACAAACAGAAGAATTAATAGACAGACAATGATAATACAATCTATGATGCTAGGGAAGTGATTAAGATTGAGAGAGAATTAGGTTTTATCATTTATTGATAATCTTTTATGCTTGACTGGGGTCATAATTCTTTATATGGAGCTATATAAATTATAGTTTGCTAAATAAATCTCTATTTTATAGTATTTTATATACACTTTCCATAAGATTTTTCTCAGCATCTTACTCACAGTTAAATGATTAATGTAGGCTCTATGGAAATCAGTGTTGAACCCATTTATGAATTCTACATGTTACCATGCTAAGTTCAAGATAGCTACTAGAACAATAGTGGCATGTCTGTTGATCGTAGTTACCAATTTCTTTTGATTGTATTTGAGGCTTGATCTACTGGAAGGAACTCATTCCTAGTATTATAAATATGGTGAAATGTCCCTAGGTGGTACTCTTTTACCATTTCTAAAAGAATATGTTATTAATGCTCCTTTCAAATACTTGTTTATTCCATTAGATTAGTTCTCTTCTTAGTCTGAGCCATAGAAAGTTTGGTTTGCAATAATCATGATCATTAATTAAGAGAATCATTGGTGTTTAAAATTAGGAGAATAAGGTACTGTTGAATGACCAGCCATAAATGTACATTAATATTAGCCCCTCCAAGACTTAACAAAATTCAAGGAAGAGGATAAAGAAATAATTGAAGGACCTCAGATTAAAAGAATGATGACATATTGTCTTCTGGGCATAGCAAACTATTGCTCTCATAGATTCATACTTGTCTTGGTTACCTACATAAGGCCCTCTCAAGACTGGACACATTGGCATTCATCAAGGATGGGGGAAATATTCATGCTCTGCACTGCATCCTGAGGAACCTATGCAATTAATGTAGGGGAAAGAAAAGTAATATTCCTCAATGTTGTTGTCACTAGCAAGGTGCCCTTGCTAAAATACATGCTGCCCATCATTGCACATGTAAGTATTTTTAATATATGAAGTAGATCACATATAAAAGACACACAAAAGTAGGAGGTGAGTTGTGGGGAAAATAATGACATAATGAAAGAAGCAATTAAATGAATAAAATTCTCTCTTAAATGTGCTAAATGTTTCCATTAAACATCAACATACCAAATTCAGTATCAGCTTTTCTATATAAGTTCCAGACCTGTAGAATATATAGTCAATGACAATGAATTTTGAAAATTCATGATACATAGTGTTCCTTCCTTAGTTGAGCCATTAACATTGGTAAAAACTGCATTGCTGTTATGTCTCTCAACGTGAGGAAGCCTTTGGGATTCTTGCAGTCCTGGCTTCTCAAAGGCTCAAGGTGAATTTATGCAGATTAAACTGTTAATTAATCTTTTATCCAGGCAGTTTTGAATCTGAAATTTAATAAAAGAATGCAGAAAAAATAATTAGAAAAAATTTCATTCTACTATGGTCACCCTAATATAGGCTCAAAAGTATTCTTGCTCTCTATTTCTTTGTATCTCAGACTAAAACAACAAATTTTGTCACAACTATTACTTTTAATAAGTCCTATATTTTTATTTATCCAGAGTCCACTATAGTAACTTCTATACATAAAGTACATAAAAATCCTGTACATAAAAATCCATAGTTATTCTTAGGAGGGACTTAAGTTAAATGGTGAGTTGTTAGAGACTGATATGCAACCTACTGCATTAACGAAGGTGAGGGGAGAGGGAGAAAAGAGGGCAGGAGAAAATGAGGGAGCAGGATGGCCTAGATTGGGGAAGGACAGAGAAGGAGAGCAAGGAAAGAGATATCTTTATTTGAGAGAGCCATTGTTGGGCTAGCAAGAAACCTGGCACTAAGAAAATTCCCAGGAATCAACAAGGATGACCATAGCTATGACTCTAAGGAATAGTGGAGAGGGTACATGAACTGCCTTCCCCTGGAATCAGATTGATAACTACCTTAATTGTCATCATAGAACCTTAATCTAGTAACTTATGGAAGCAAATGCAGAGATCCACAGTGAAACACCAGGCTGAGCTCAGAGAGTCTGGTTGAAGAGAGGGAACAGAGATCCTGTGAACAAAGGGGTCAAGACCTTGATGGGGGTAATCACAGAAACACCTAACCTAAGCTACTGGGAGCTCACTAATTCCAAACTGACTGTGGGAGAGTCTGTATAGGCCCAAATTAAGTGCTATGAATTTAGGTGATGGACAGTCTATGAGGGCACTGGAATTGGGACAAGAATTTATTCCTAGTGCTTTAAATGGATTTTTTTAAGCCCATTTTCTTTGGAGGGATACCTTGTTCCCTTCCTATAGGAGGAAGGGCCTTAGTCATGCCTCAAATTGAAAGTTAACAAGCCTTTGTTGACTCCCCATGGGAAGCCTTATGGTGCGGGAGAATTGTCTGTATTCTGTCAATCATGTTTTAAATAAACGCTGATTGGCCGGGTAGGAGGTGTAGCCGGGGAAACCCGACAGGAAGTGGAAATGATGCAAGGAGAGCAGGAGAATTCTGGGAAGGAGGAAGCTGGTTCCCCTCACTCCTGCCCAGATCACCGAACCAGCAGGATGTGAGCTGCTGCACTGAAAAAGGTACTGAGCCACATGGCTAAAATAGATCAGAAAAATGGGTTAATCAAGATGTGAGAGTTAGTCAGTGAGAGGCTAGAGCTAATGGGTCAATCAGATTATAACTTACAGAGATTTCAGTGTGATTTTTCTCTGGGACTAAACAGCTAGGGGAACTGGGCAGGACAAAAACCCCAACAAACAGGCCACCTCATGTTACAGCCTTATCCTTTGTGAGGTGTGAATCCAGAATATGGTGGAGTGATAGTGGGGGAAAGCAAGAGGAGGGGAGGGAGTGGAAAATGGGATTAGCATGTAAAATGAGAAAAGATTGTTTAAAAATAATAATTAAAAAAAAACAAACCTTAAAATAAGTTTGAAAATACCACAGCCAGCTTTTTAATCGTATCAGTAGTTTTTTTAAAGAATTTATTTAACCATCTATTACTAAAATACATACAAAACTTCATAATTATTTATTTATAATCTATAAAATGCTTTTTTATATTTTATATTTATAAATATATTTATACTAGTAAAATATATTTATTTTTTAAGATTTACACAATACAAAATTTAGGGCTGTAGGAACTGATGAACTAATTACAGCAAATCAACAGGAAAACCTGTGAGTTTGCATAACTCTTCAAAACAATTGTATTTATTCACATATAAGCAAATGGACACACAGACCCATTTAACACAGCAAAATAGATGAACGCGTTGGAGGTCACAACTTCAGTGAAATTTTTAATGATTTATTTAAAAAAAAATTATGAAAAAGGAAAAAAAAACCTATGCTAACTTACAGTTTTATTCTTGTTCTTTAACCCATTGCTTTTCATATTTTTTCAAACAAAAATTGGGACATAGGTTTTGATATTGACAGCATTGTGATCTCTATTATTGGTTCTACCAAACTATTTTTTTTACTCTTTTTTTTTATTAAAAATTTCCACCTCTTCCCCACCTCCCATTTCCCTCCTTCTCCGCACCTCCCCCTCTGCACCTCCCCCTCCCTCTCTAGTCTTAAGAGCAGTCAGGGTTCCCTGCCCCATGAGAAGTCCAAGGTCCTCCCCCATCCATACAGGTCTTTAAAGGTGAACATCCAAACAAACCAGGCTCCCATAAAGTTAATCCATGCAGTAGAATTAAATCCCAATGCCATTATACTTGACTTCTTAGTCAGCCTTTATTGCCAACCACATTCAGTGTCCATTTTGATCACATGCTCCATCACTCCCAGTCAAGCTGGCCTTGGTGAACTCCCATTAGATCAGTCTCACCGTCTCTGTGGGTGGACGCACCCCTTATGATCCTGACTTCCTTGCTCACGTTCTCCCTCCTTCTGCTCCTCATTTGGACCTAGGGAGCTAAGTCCAGTGCTCCAATGAGGGACTCTGTCTCTATCTCCATCCATCGCCAGATGAAGGTTCTATGGTGATATGCAAAATATTTATCAGTATGGTTATGGGACGAGACCAGTTTATGTATCCTCTCCTCTACTAGCCAGGGAACAATATGGGAATCTCTCTTTGGACCTGGGATCCCCTCTAAAATCAAGTCTCTTACAAACCCTAAAATGGCTCCCTTAGTTGAGGTATTTACTTCCCTGCTTCCATATCCAGCCTTCCTCCATCCCATCCATCCCATTCAACCAAACTATCCTGAATCCTCCCCTTCTCCCTTCTCTCTACCCAACTCCCCTTACATCCACCCCCCAACCCCCAACTCTCCACCTCACCCCCCTGCCCCCCCCCATGAACCCAAGTTTGCCTGGCAATCTTGTCTACTTCCAATATCCAGGAGGATAACTATATGAATTTCTTCAGGTTCACTTTCTTATTTAGCTTCTCTAGGATCACAAATTATAGGCTCAATGTCCTTTAATTTTGGGTAGAATCCACTTATGAGTGAGTCCATACCATATTCCTCTTTTTGGGTCTGAGTTACCTCACTCAGTAAAGCATTTTCTATTTCCATCCCTTTGCATGCAAACTCAAGATGTCATTGTTTTTTACCGCTGAGTAAAACTCCAATGTGTATATGTTCCACACCTTCTTTAACCATTCTTCTATTGAGGGGCACCTAGGTTGTTTCCAGGTTCTGGCTATTACAACTAGTGCTGCTATGAACATAGTTGAACAAATGCTTTTATAGTATGATAGGGCATCTCTTGGGTATATTCCCAAGATTGGAATTACTGGGTCCTTAGGTAGGTTGACTCCCAGTTTCCTGAGAAACTGCCACACTGATTTCCACAGTGGCTGCACAAACTTTTATTTCATTTACTATTCTGTATATATGAATAACTTTTACTGAAGAGAGGGGCTAGAGTACTATATCATGTCTAAACTACAAAGAGAAATGGCATAATTTTCTATAGAAAATGTAAGTTATGTATTGTGTTTCTCTAGTTGAGAATAATTTATATTAATAAGAATTGTACATATAATTTAAGAGCACATTTAGAGACTGTTCAAAAATGCTTTAGTGTTTTATATCTGTTCTAGTATCTATCTAATTGAACCTTAAAGGGCTTAAAGAATCTTTTCAAATAATTTATCAGAGACATCACATATTAATACAGAGATGACTCTCAAATGTGAATGGAAACATACAAAAAGCTTTGTAGATATGTCTACCGGGACTGGACAAAGCCACATGCTTAAGTGAATAGGGAAAGTCCAAAAGGCCACAAACATATATGGTGAACTATTGGCACCTAAGGAATACTGAGAACAAGAGAAATGGTCTTCCACAGAATAATGACAACCAATTGATGATCCAATATCCTATACTGAGCCCTAAAAATATATGTAGAAGTTAACATAATACAAGACCAAACATTAAATTTGGACAAAAATATCAATAAATATTAATTAAATTAAGTTAAATTAAATAGATGAGAAGGAGCCACAAATTTGAGAAAGAGATGGAAAACTCATATAGAACAGGTTGGAGAAGTGATAGGAAAAGTAGAAATGAAGCAATCATTTTATAATCTTAAAGGTAAATGTTTTAAATGTAGAAAGCCATTGAACCTGGATTTTGGAAGGATATTGGTCTAAATTGTGCAATCTACTGTTATTAAAGATCCTTTTCGTAAAAAGATATGTTGTTTGATTACAATTGATATCCATTCTTCAGTAAATGTTATAATAACCATCTAATAATGAATATGAACAAATGGACAATACTTCTAGCTATTTTTATCCATATTTGGTTTTTATGTTCACATGCAACCTGTGTCAGGTGGTAATATAAAACTGGTGATTATAATTTATCAGTCATAAGTTAGTGAAATCAGTCAAAAGCTAAGAGGTTATTAACTTTTAAACATAAGCAGTTAACACTTAAAAGGTCAAATTTGTTTTAAAAATAATTTTCCACTGCACACTAAACTATCTATCAGAAGAACGCATAAATGTAAAGCCTGTGAATCTAGACTGTTTTAGACCTTTTAGTGATATGTGTATAAATTGCCATTCACTAAACTTCATTCAGATACAAATAAATTATAATTTATAAAAATCAACTGATGGTATTTTATTCATAATAGATAAAAATGTGATTTTTTGACATTTGACACTTTCAGTAACAACTATTTCATATGTGATTAATTGACACTAACTCCATGTTCATATGGTATACATCACTGCAGGGATGGGTAAATGATACTATTTAGTATTCCATATGCAAACTCTACACTAGTATAATAGCAATTGCATAATCTCCCATAAATGCTTTGGTCTTTTAGATCACAACATTTTATTAACAAAATCGACTAACTAAAATTGAATCATCATTATTAAGTTATATCAAAATATGATATTGTCAGGTATTTGGGAATATTTTATAATATTTCAGTTTCATGTATGTATGTGACCTGAAGGTTAACAAAGTCAGATATTGACAGAAAAATCTAGCAAACCCTAGTAAAAGTAATATTTAATAAAATACTCTTGATGATAGTTAATAATCCATGAAACTTTATATGAACATTAATGAAAATACAAAAAGTATCTCAAGATAGTTATAAATCATATGGGAAATTACTTCAAAAAACATCTTTTCCATTTAAATAATCATAGCATCTAATCTCTCTTTTAGGAGAGGCTCTTTCAACATTATGTAAAAAATCAGTTTTATATTTGTTACAGTGTCAGACATTTATAATTCATAAAATAGTGTAAAAATTTCACTTATTTTTGTCTTACTTTGGTTAAAGGATAAGTTAAATCAGACATTTTTAGCAATGAAAACCAAAAATATATAAAAAGTTTGATACGATATCAATTTTGAAATTACATCAGTGATTTGTAGCTTTTGTTCTCAACTATAAAATGGAGTATCATATTTCATACTTTCTTAACAAAATAATTAAGATGATAGGAGATTAAATATGTAGATATGATATCTACATCAGGAAATAACCCTGTACAATTTCTTTTTATATCTGTGTACTGTCTTTATGTGATTATTTATGTATACAAATAGATACCAAGAATTAATTAAGGTGTGTGATGTTTTTATTTATTTTCTAGGCTTTTTAACAATAAAAACTTTAAAATATTAGTTCCCAAGCATACTTATGAAGCTCTTATAACTAAAATTGTTTCCATTTATAAGAAAACAGAAGCATGATAAAAGGCCTTTGACATGTATCAATTTACAAGATTAAAAAATGGAATAAAATTTGTGGTTATATAAGTCCTGGGGATATGAAGGTATAGCGCTCATTTAGCATTTGTGGTATTCTGATGTTGATTCTACCACTTCAGTAACAACAGCAAAAAACATTGCTTGGCCATCTTTATGTTAAATATATTAAGAGGGAAATTTTTTATCAATATTTTGGATTAATTCACAACGTTACTTTGCTGGATAAACAGCTATTGAGCTATTCCCTATGATTACACTCTGTCATTTTGGTAGAACAATATAAATGGAACTAAAATCCGTGGGGTATGCTTGGTGGAAGGTTCTCAAAACTTGGGATTTTGATTGTGTGTGTAGCAGACTCTGATATAATCATCCCTTTCCCTTATGTGTATAAGCACATATGCATGCAGTTCAGAAATCAAACTTAAGTGTCACTTTTGGGAATCATACACTTTGGTTTTTTGTTTGTTTGTTTTTTTTGTTTTGCTTTGCTTTGTTTTTTTTTTTAGAAAATCTCTTATTAAGACCATTGACTTACAAAAGCAAACAGAATGACTAAAAAAATGGATTTCACACACAAGGAAGTTATACATAGAACTTCTTAAAGACTATGACAGCATTCACAAGACCTACACAAATTCACTCCAGGAAAAACATCCAATCAAGTAGAGGGGTGGTGGCCACAAAATATTGCTTATTTTGGGAGAGAAATGTCAGGTTTTTCTTTCTCAGTGATATAGCTAGTATATCACCAGTCCCTGGCAGGCCCTATGGCTCAGAGTAGTCAGGTAATATAAACTGGACTCTGTGCCCTGCCAAAGGGAAATAGTAAAGGGAGTGTGGTTGGAGAGGATCTCTGAGGAGATGAAAAAGATCGATTAATATCATCAAAATACCTTGTTAAAATACTCCAAGTTAACATAAAACAAACTGCTAAAAAAGTGAATGAAGAGATAAAATAAACAAAGGTCATGTAGGTATGAAATAAAATGATGGAAAATTAATAAATAAAATGCAAACAAAGGTGATTTTGCTTAGATCAACTTGCTAATAATGGTAATACAGATCCAGTGTCAGTGGTAGAGGAATTTCGGCCATGGTATGAGAGAGACAGGAAAAGCAAGGTTCAGAGACCAAAAGTGTAAATGTGTCATTTTTTGGCAGACTGAGATTTAGTGGAGCTGAAATCCTATTTGACAGCTCTGAAATTTGTGGCTTGATGCTGTTTCCACAACTACTACAAGAATCGGGGAGACTCCAAACTGAGGGTGGCCTCATTCAAAATATTTGGTGGAGAGTATTCATGAACACTACTTCATCAACTGTTCCTCTATTTCGCATAGGAACTTTGAACCAACCATGTCTGTCTGGTGTTTCCATTGATAACCAAAATCTTGAAGACAAAATCATAGAAATTTAACTAGAATATGGAATATCTTCTATTTTTTTAACAGAGAAAAAAATGTGATTGTTGTTTAGCAGACATAATTATCTCAATTATGTGACAGGAAAAAAATGAAAAGATATAAAGGAGTTTTCACAAAGTGGGAACTTCCCGAAATTTCTAGCACTAGAGTAAGGGCCAGGATTAGAAGCGGTTGATGTGTAATAGTGGAAGAGATTTCAAGAGAGTTCTTGCATACCCATCAAAACAGATACTTCTGACAAGGGAGAGATGTATGGACGTCTAGACTTCATGGTAGGAGGTACCATTCCTGTTGTGTAGGAGCTTTAGAGGGGCCACGATGAAACACATTTTTAACATTTTGGTAAAATGGAACACGTGTTTAAAATTTCAGTAAACCTTCAAAGAGGATCCACCCAGTGCTACGGGAAGGTGTTTTAATATCTGAGGTAGTATGATTCTAAAAGGAAGCTCCAAGAAACAGGAAATCAGCAAGGAAAAGCAGCTGTCTACCCCTGCAGCCATATCTGTATTGCCCCACAAACTAACTGAAAACGTAAAGATGTTTGGCTAATTTTACTACTTTCAGAATCATAAAGCTAGGGATTGAAATTAAAAGATTTTAGCCAAGAATCAATTCTCTGATAATTGTCCAAATTGGAAATAACATAAATGACATCACTGTGTAAAGATATAAGATTATAGTGTATTGATTAAGTGATCCAATGTGCTGGTGAACCATTTATTCTAAAAGTCAGTTTTCTCTGTGGAAAACAGGGAAAGACACTCCTTTCTCACAGGACAAATACAGTGCTTCTTGTTTGTAGCTGCCAAAGCATTTGTTGTTTTGATGGGTTTGGGTTGAGTGTTCTCCCGTCAAGTTCTAGACCTAGTATATAACGTAGCAGAATTTAAAAAAAAAAAAATCACACAACTGAGCCCTTTCAGTCTGAGACTTTGGTAGAGTTAAGAACTAGTGGCTGGCTGATCTGTTTCTCTGATCTTTCAGCATTTCACTCCTAATATATGACTCTGGGTTTTTATTATTAATAACTCGACTCCAGAATAACGAAGTCAAAGGGATATTTGCAAGTACTTGTCTCCTGGAAATACAGGTCGTCCTGAGTGAATACTGTTAGTAGTTATGGACTCACCTCTGGTATCCAATTCTGTTGCCTGGGGTTGCTTTTCATGATACTTCCCCCGCCCCAATACTATGAGTCTTTGTACTGGTAAAGTAATAACAAATAACTTAGTTTTCTTGGTTATCTTAACAAAAATAGCAAGGATCTGATCCTTGAATACTTGGGCTTTAATTCCACGTATATTATAAGAGTTCCGGATTTTATTCCTTTCCAGATTACTCAAGTCTGGGAATTTTCAGGGGGCAGAGAGGCTATAGAGGAAAAAACTGTTCAGTGAATCAGCATAATTTGTTTTCTTCCTTATCCTACCTCTGCAAATAATCCCAGTCTTCTCTGCAATCATTACTTTTTGATTTGCTTTCAGAAGCATCAGTGTGTTCATTTTTACAAAAGTATTGGAGGCATGTATTAGTTACGGTTTCTATTACTGTGATAAAACGCCAAAACCAAAATTGAATTAGAAAGTAAAAGGTTTATTTCACTTAACATTTTTAGGTTAAAACAGTCTGCCACTGAGGGAAGTCAGGACAGGGACTGAAACAGGACAGGAAGGAATCTGGAGGCAGGACCTGAAGTAAAGACTCTGAAAAATGCTGTTTACTGGCTTGTTCATCCTTATCTGCTTTTAAAAAACTCCAGAACTGTACTCAAGAGTATCACTGCATGCTGTACATTGGGCTCACACACATCAATCATTCATCAAGAAAATGTCCTAGTGACTTCCCTACAGGTAAGTTTATGAAATAATATTCATAGTTGCATCCTCTACCCAAATAACTCCAGCTACAATCAAATTGACAAAATACCAAGTTGCCCGGGGACGTGCCACCTTTTACTAAAATATTTTACTGTATCACATCTTTATCTAACACTGATCACCATTGACCCAATCCTCTAATACTTCTTCAAAGTCAAGGGCACATCTTTAGAGTTTGTTCAACTCAAGGACAATCAGTAGACCAATAGACTGATTCAAACTTATGGGACAAGAAGGTATATATGTTTTTAGTAAAAGTGTAACTACATGGACAAGTGAATATTGGGAGTCAATCATGAAACACAAAGTCAATACCAAGAATGAAATGGTACTTACATTACCTGAACAAGCTGCCATGCAGAACAATGATTAAGTGTAAAAAGTGACAAACAGAAAAATATTCAACAGATCCTTACATTTATCAAAACTATGCCAAATTGAATAATGTATACCTTAAGGAAATAGATGATACATGGGAAAAATGTGTCAAGGAATTGTTAATCCAGTTCATGATACATTTTTATTTTATGTAAATAACATTTTTTCATTTATTTTACATTCTGACTGCAGTTTTTCCTCCTTCATCTCTTTCCATTCCCCTCCCCTTCCCACCCTTCATCTACCATTTTCCCCTTCCACTTCTTCCCTCTTTCGATTGAGAAAGGGGCAGGTCATCTACTGGCTTGAATAAGGCATGACACATCAAGTTGAGGCAGTAGCTTGGTCTTTTTGTAAGGGTATTAGCAGTGAGATCAGGATCTACCCTTGGGGCTTAACTGGCTTTTGGGAACCTGGTCCCCATATAGGATTACCTCATCCAGCCTTGACACAAAGGGAGAAACTCTGTCCTGCTTCATGATAATTTTGAGCTCTAGCATTAGAGACAAAAGAAGATAAAGGAGGAAATCACAGGAGATTATCAGATGTTATAAATACTTTTGTATTGTGCTTAAATATTTAAAAACAAGTTAGTTTTAGGCTATTTAGCTGAAAGAAAATACATGTCAATGTAGCATTGGGTGAGAAAGATGGTTAGTTATGCTGCCCCCCACAGGAGAGAAATTAAGTGAAAGTGGTAGAAATGGGGACAGGACCGAAACAGGGAGTGAGTGTTTCAATGTCAAATTTCCTTTATTCATTTTTTTGTTATTGCTCAAAATGCACTCAAGAGCTGTTTTATTTCCATCTCAAACATAAAATAATCAAAATAATTTTGACGATTGCATAATTAACCAATATTAATGTGGAAACTTGAGAGAAATTAGTCACCCCAATCAGCGAAGGAAGAAAGATTAAAAACCTTATGAAGCATCATGAAATCTTAAAGCCACACATTCACAAATTGCTATGAATATGCTCTTGACATATTACTAAAAGGTAAGAAGCAATTTCACAGCAATTTGAAACACTTTGAAGGAAGATTTAGGAGACTGACTTTACAATACTAAAAGACTTTCTCCCTTTACAAGTTGCTTCATAATTAATATAAAGACTAGCACACAATAAAATTAATATGCCAACATAACACTCACAATAACTCATAATAATTAAAATTACAGTGCTGTTAAATTTTAAATATTAAGTAAATAATTAATTGATTTATATTGTAAGTACTTGAGAGTAAATGTTTAAATTTATAAATATTTATTAAATTTAATATGTGCATACATTTTGCACATATCCTTAAACATATCAAGTCCCCAGTTTTCAAGAAATTTTTTAACTATGAAATTAAGTCCTAAATTCTTGCAGAATAATAGATAATGATTACCTTTTGTAAAAGGCAATTAAATGCCACAGAATCACATGCTTGTCTTAGCCTTATGATGGCTGAAATGGGAAAAGCTCATCAGAAGCATCACAGCAATTTCTAGGATGCATATTTGATTACCAGTGCCTTGGAACTGCTATTATGTCCGTATATTTAGAAAACAAAGGTTTAATTATTAATGCACCCATTCCAAATGGCTATCAAGATAAATATGGCCATTTACAGCCCTTTTTTGTTCTCAAGAGTCTTGTAAAATAAACCTGTTGTCTTTGTGTTTCAAGTTAACCCCCTGATTATTGGTTGTATCCTACAATCAGCTAAGGAATCAGCAAGTGCTTCCTAATCAGCCCTGGGGTGGCTTATCTATTAAATTAATTTGCATCTTTACCCACTTGTCTTTGAAGTCCTGTTGAATCAAATGGCCTTATTTAAAAAAGTCATGAGGGATTTCAATATTCAAATTACACGAGCTTTTCCCTCATTAATTTCAAAAGAAACTTGAAAAACAAATTTAAATTAATTTTGCAGAAAACCTTTCATTCTATTGTTACATTTATTTTTAAAAAAGCACTTCTAAGAATACTTTTTGCAATCAGATTTCTGTAAATAAGGATTAATACTTTAAGAATTTAATAAAAATAACTGGAATTTGGAATCAATTTATTTTCTCCTAAAAAATGGCATTGCAGAAAAAAGGAAGGGGAGAAAGACAATGAATACTTTAATTAGAAAACAAAGATATTTACTTCACCATACAGCTGCCACCCACATTCAGAGGGAGTCATTTGGACCTATGCAGGTTCCTTCCCTGTCTGGAGGGAGTTGGTTAGCTCAGGTAAACTGTTTCAGTGGGTGTCCCCATCATTGTCTTGGCCTCTTTGCTCATATTCTGACTCCCCCCACTCTTCATCTGGATTTTGGGAGCTCAGCCCAGTGCTGGTCTCTGCCTCTGCTTCCATCAGTTGCTGGAGGACATTCTATTGTGGCGTTTAAGATACCATCAATCTGACTACAGGACAAGACCAGTTCAGGTACTTTCTCCTCTATTGCTTAGGGTCTTAGCTTGTGGATTCCTGGGAATTTCTCTAGTGTCAGGTTTCTTTTTAGCCCCATAATGGCTTCCTCAATCAAAATATCTCTTTCCTTTCTCTCATCTCTGTCCTTCCTCCATCTCAACTATCCAGTTCCCTCAAGTTCTCCTCCCCCTCCCCTTTTTCTCTCTTCTGCACCTTTAGCCCTCCTTCCTCCAGGCAACCCCCAATTTTGTCAGGCTATCTTGTCTATTTCCCCTTTCTAGGTTGATCTATATGTTTTTCTTAGGGTTCACCTTGTTAATGGCAGTGACACCAAGATTTATCCATGCTGCTTGTACTGACATTTTGGGGACCTATTCTATTTAGATAGATACCTTTCTCAGTAGATAAAGTAAGGAGGGCCTTGGAACTTCCACAAAGTAACCTGTCTTACCCTCTCTGAGAAGTGAATGGGAGGTGGGGTGGAGAGGTAGGTGGAGAGAATAGGAGGGTAGGGAGTTGGAACTGGGATTAGTAGATAAAATGAAAAACGATAGTTTTTTTTTTTAGAAACATAAATAAAATAAACGGAATTAAAAAATAAAAAGAGCACAGAAAAGGAAACAAGGATCTAGTTAGCACCTCTTTTTCTTCCTTTATATTGTTTTGTAATTTTTTTATGTTTCTTCACAGGTGTAGGGCCAAGGTTCCATAGACTTGGACTTAATGACACTTCAGCATACCAGAAAAGTAGAAAGGGCAGGCTGTTCATGCTGATAAAGGTTGAAGATTTTAACATGAGAGGTCCCCTGCTCATACCCACAATAAGAGCATCCCTATCTCTTTAGCCAGTGCAGAAAGCATCTGGTTGAAGGTTTTTCTGAGCCCCTCCTCTTCCTTTGCCATTGTGTCATATCTCCCTCCCATTTTTCTTACCAACTGCCCATTTGTTCATGAAGTGCTATAACACTATGCAAGTTTTCCTATTCTGGTGAGTGCTGCTTCTTCAGTCTTTCACATCATATAAAGCTTGCATAAAATAAGTTTGTTGTGACAACCAAGTAGTCTTTATTCATGAGAAGATTCATTCACTAATCAAGCAAATCAAAACAAAGCAACTAGAGGTTACTTTACCCTAAACTTCATACTGTCTGGTATATGGTGACTATCAAAAGAACCTAAATCCCAAGTTAATGTGTCAAAACTTGACATATGATGAAATAATTCAATGAACAATCGCAAATTATGTTACTAGAAACTGGAAATGAACAGTATAAGAAACATCTTTATGAAAAAATATCATTAAATATACAAGGAAAAATTGTTGATTTCATTTCTGAAACTTTACCAAAGCCGCACAGTTTGAAGGGTGTTTAACAGTTCAGTCATAGAGCAGTAGCTTGATCACCGAGGCAGGGAAATCGAATGGAAATGAATGACTAGACATGAAAAATTAGATGAGACAGATTTGAGATTTAAAGATGGCGTAATTAAAATAGGAATGGAAATAAACTGCCAACAATATACACCAAATCTTTTTCTAAAAATCAGTAATGAGAGATGAGAAGATGAAGTAGTCACAGGGAGAAATTCATTTCTATGAAAAACAAGCAGAAGTTTAATTTGCGTTATACAGGTAACATAACGGAAAAGCATTCCCCTCTACTTGTAAATTAAGTGGGAAGTCATGTGAGGATGGGGCTTAGAGAAGTTTTTTTGCTCCCAGGAAACTGCATTTTAATGATCAAATTCTTAAATTAAGAGAATTAATTCAGAAAACAATAGAGAGCCACGGGAAGGGATATTTCATCTGCTCAGAAGTATAACAGAAAGAAATTGGTTAGACTTTGTAGAAGATTAGTAAATGTTGAGTCTCTTGTGAAGGGAAAAATAGAAAAGCAGACACATTGCTATTAGAGAGAAAGCCAAACAATCTTCAGAATTGTGCAAAGAATAAGGTCAATATGAGTCAGAACTGGAAAGCCCTGGGTTCCAATGTCTCTAACTAGGTCCACTGTGAAGTGAGAAAATAGGGAGAAAATAGACTGCATGATTACTTTCTACTGATAAGTCTAATTTAATGCGAGAGAAATGATAAATGCTTTAATACTGAAACCCAGAATTGAAAAATCTTATCCATATAATTACAATAATAAATATAAGCTTTCCCTGAAGGGAATAAAGACATTTAAGTTCAGTAATCCTGAAAATATGCTTTCTTTTGTTTTCAGGTTTTAAAACTCATCATCTCGAAGTCCTCCAACAACTCCTGCATGCAAAACTTGAGAATTAAAGGAAATGTTTATTATGGTAAGGAAAGGAGAGAGAGAGTTCTGGGTTGTCATACCACCGCTCAATTCACAGGAGACGTAGTTATTGAGCTGTTTTACCAATGATAGGCATGGTCAAGAAATAAAGGGGTAATGGGCCTAATAGAAAAATACCATAGAGACTTTTTCCAGTATGTATTTGGAGTGTATAAAGCAGCAACTAACAAAAGTTCATAGGCCTTACCAATTGCAATTCCACAATAAACCCAGAGATTAAAAGAGGCTGATTTTCCAAAGGTGAGTTCTCTTCCCCTGTGAAGAGAAAAGAGCTGGACTGACCGTGATTGAAGTTTATAGCTGGATAAGAAAGGGTTGTAGAGATACAAAAACAATAAGAGAATGAGAGAAAATCCCTCTATGCACATAGTAAAACTAGAAATAATGTCCACAGAAGTAATGTAGCCTTTTGCAAACTCTGATAACATAAAAATGGCTTTTATTTCATCACAAATCTTGTGCCAAAATGTTTAAATGTCTGTGTTCACATAAAGAAAGGATTATATCATATGGATTAACTAAGGGAGCTTAATCTTTAGAGAAACATACATTCTACAATTTATCAATCAGGGTCTAGTTGAAAATGACAAAGTCACACTTCAAATTGGGTATTCAATCTGGGGTCTTATATGAGAAACTTCAGAAAGTAAAATTTTGTCTTATAAATAAGAAAAATACATGTAATTGGTATGCATATCCTAGCCAAAGGGCAAAGTAGAAATCAGCCTTCTTTGTGTCTCTGTCTCTGTCTCTGTCTCTGTCTCTCTCTCTCTCTCTCTTTCTTTCTCTTTCTCTCATCTTCTCTCAAGTCCATCGGTCTCTGTGTGTTAACACTCTGTCTTTTTACTGTATAAAATTTATATGAAACAAAATTTATGTTTGATTACCCGTGCTTTAGAATCAAGAGGACAGCCTGTGAGGTCTTTAGAAGGGGGCACCATTCACTGTTTGCATACATGGGGCTTGTGTCTCAAACTGGAAATGTGTGTAACTGATTATTAATTTCTGTTAAAATCAGTTCAACATGTGAGTTGGATTCTGACTTATCAAAGTAAATATGATAGTTCCTTATGCAAAAGTATCTCTGTTCATTACAAAGGCCTTGGCAACATGAATAATGAATTATTCCCTTGATCACTCAGTTGGAGCTTGTGGTAACAAGCACACATTCTTCTTAACTAGCATCCATAAGTTGCTAGTAGTTCAACAGGGAAGAATAGAACCTCATGAACATTGCCCTTCCCTATAATTAAAGACTAGCTGGAAACAGGTACAATCTCAGCCAGTCTCAGTAGAGGCAAACCCAACTGCTTTGTATTCATGGTTGCAATGGTTGTTTCATGCCAAGGATGTTTCTCAATTCTGGCCCTCTATTGCCTACATAATCACCCCTCTTTGGTGATGTCCCCCGGACATCAGAAGGGATGTTATAAATGTCCATTTTATGGGTTAGCGCTCCACTCTCATGAATATTCTTGACAGTCATGAGTCTCTGCACTCACCTTTATTCACTACTAAGAGAAAAGTCTCGGATCAAGGCTACCAGTAATCATTTTTCAAGAGGCAAAAATATAAATACTTAAAAGGCAGTTTGGTATTATGTCAGTTAAGCCAAACAACAGTATTCAGTGCCCATCCAAGACCTGTGGTAACCACAGCCATATTCTTCTGATTGGCAGTGATAGCAGACATTAAATGCCCCTGTGTGATGAATCAGGGAGAGGTTATTTCAACTCTTTCTCTGTATGAGGACATTGAATGTTTTCTATTCCAGAATAAAACAGCAAATCATTAAGGAATTAAAGACTAGCTCTTCACTAGCTTTCACTAGCTCTTCACTAGGTCCCACAGAACCTCAATTTTGGAATTTCTCGTCTCTAGAGTAACTGTAAGAAAAAAGTTTTTTTTTTCCTTATGGACTATTTAGCATATGACACAATGTTGTAGTAGCATTAATAGAATAAAACAGAGTTATAAATAAATCAAAACATAGAAGTTTTGAGAGACTGGACAGCGGTTAAGAGTGCTTTTGTAGAACATGGGTTTACTACTCTGCATCCACACGGAGGCTCAAAACGTGAAACGCTAAGTTCAGGTGATCTCATGCCTTTTGATTTCAGCAGGCACCAGGCCACCCACAGGAGGTACATACACATACATGCATACAAACACAGATGCAAACAGAAAATAAAATAAAAATAACTAAATATCAAAAAATGTTGAAGTAGGAAAGCTCATCATCAATAAATAAGCAGATGTCTATAAATTGAATTTAGGAGAGTATTTATGTTATGATTTTATAAACCTGTGTTAAACATTTGTTTAAATTTAAAAAGTGATTACAGTAATACTAGCAGGTGTTTTTAAAGGCAATTGTGATCTTAAGACAATATATAAAGGCAAATTTTCTCCAAGAATATGAAAATATTTACCTCGTTTATTAGATAAACTAGTAGCAAACAAGGAGGGGTTTAACAGCTTTCAAGTTAAAACAAATTGCATTCTGTACTTCAGAGAAATATGAATATCTTATTGAACAAAATAAAGCCAAGTTTATAAAGCAAATTCCAATGCAATTAAAAGTATTCAATATTATTCAAATAATAATTATCTTATGATTACTTTTCTGAAGAAACATGGTGGTGTAAACCTAAAGATTAAAGAAAAAGTAAAAAATAAAAATAAATTTATCCTGTATAGTATTGGCTACGAAAGGAAGAGAGAAACAATGTATCATGAGACTACATTCATAGGTAGAATTATTCTTATTGTCATAACTGAGCACACCAGTGCTAGGCCAGGATGTTTCATAAAACACAGAAACCAGAGTTGCCTGACTGCAGATTTCTAGCTCACATTTTCCTGACTTTAAAATATATATATTAAATGTGTGTGTGTATAGTCACTTTTCAAGCTTGCAAATAAAGTATCATTTGTTTAGTTAAAAATATTGATTTTGCTTAATCATGGCCAATTATTCTTTAGATGCATGTCTAGCGCAGATAACCTTAGGAAATATTGACACCTTTTACATATAGGGGTAACTGCTTTATATATTCAAAATTCAAATGTCAAAATGTCTCTTAAACAGACTTCCAGTTGAAATGTGTATGTTGTGAATATAGAACAATAAAATTTAATCCTTTTGTTTGTTTCAGTGTAGACAATTATTATTTAAAGAGCTTTCTTTGGATAAAGTTTTAGGGTGCAAGCACATTTTCAATTATCTCTACAATCTAAGCAATCGATTCAAAAACTATTTTGCTGTCTCATTGAGCCGATCAAAACTTCATTTTGTGGTAGGAATTATAAAGAATATGAACAATACAACTTGACACTAATAGCCACATAGAATAAGAGAGGCACATAAGAGGATTGCGTCTAGCAAGTTGGCTGTAGTTTTCATCATACACAATAGCTAATCCCTAGTCATTTGGATCATACAGGTTCATGAGATCTTAGAACATCTCCCTCGCTCAAAAGAAGAGGAAAGTGGGTTCTGTAGGTTATGCAACTCCTGGTAAATTAACACAAATGTGGACTTGTTAGAAATTAGACACTTTCATAACACATCCTTTGAACTTTCTAAGTTGTATTCACCATAGAAATATATTCAGTCTATGCATATCCTTAATTCACTGACTTAATCTTTACTTAGTGTGTCGATTACTTTGATCTCTTTAAAACATCTCAAAATGATAACATACTATCAATATCCACAATACACTTATTCTGTGAATACAATATGTGTTCCCAGACTTATTACTGAGTTACTGAAGGCATCTCATATGAGGAACATATGATAACTTACATGAATTAATACTCAGTTAGGCCAATTATGTTTTTCTATCAAAAATAATAATTTCAAAAATAAGATATAGATCTGTTTCCGATTTGTACTAATAATCCACCTCATTTCAGCTTTCTCTAACCTACATGCAAAAAAATTCTTTTAAAAAAATCAATTGAAAATTCAAATGTACTAAAAGGGTGCATTACTCAAGTAATTCAGCATCAAATTATACTTCAAAGCACTTATTTAGCAGAACTGGCACTTTAGCCTATAAAAAAAGTAATCTTAATTATGATAGTTTGGTCTGTTGAACATTTGACTCATTGTTTCTTTTAGATTACAATGACACTCAATCAATTATTTTTAGCATGATTTGAAACTGGAAAATAATTATAGAGACAAAGATAAAAATATATTGCTTGCTATCCAAGGATCAAAAATAAACTCTGGAGGCTGGCAAATGGCTCAGCAGTAAGAGCTTGTATTGCTTTTGTTGGTGCCACAGTTTAGTTCTCTGTTCCCAATCAAGGTGTCTCAAAGTACTCCCATCTCCTGGGAATTTGCTATCGTACTCTGGATCTGTATGCACCTCTATTCACATGCATATATTCTCTATATATTCTCTCTCTCTCTCTCTCTCTCTCTCTCTCTCTCTCTCACACACACACACACACACACACACACACACACACACACACACCAGTTACTTTTAAAATAAAATAAAAATTTATTTGAAATTAGCTCTGATTAAAGTTCATTGGGAAGATGAAATTTAAATGTGTCCCTTTCAAACTGACACACTCATCAAAGTCTTGTGATTAGTCATCAGTTCTTCATGGATTTTGCAGAATATTAATACCGCCACTTAAGTAAGAAATGCAAATAAGCCATCATGTAATGATCTATAGCTGATTAATTAGAATCCTTTTAAAATTGTGATTAAGATGACTGTACATTTTATTAAGTACAAACTTAAATATAATAACGCACTGACTAAATGTTTATGCATCTGTGCATATGTGAGTCTGTGCACTGGCATATGTCACCACATATTTTATAAACCAGTATAATTTTAGACTGTCCCTTGCCACAGAGTTTTCAGGTGAAAATTAAAGTCACCTTCTTGGCACATAAAAGTCTATGTGTCAATACCCACAAGACACAGACTGATAACTAGCTTACTCCAATGTGTAATGCAGAAAATTTAGTGTAAAAGAGGTTCCACTCGATTTGTCTGTCAAAGCAATTTGGAAGCATGGTCTACTAAACTAACAGGAAAACCAGGTTCAAAACAGGGAACACACCAAACAGAGAAAATAGTGCACAACCTTCGACTTGACCCCTTCAAAAGAATGACATCTTTCTCTGGCTGCTGTTCCCACTCACCATCTGACCATCAGATTAGGACATCAAGGAATAACAATTTCTGATGGTCTCAGAAAATGGCCCATATCCATAACTGTCGAGACCTGCTTGAACTTACATTACTCATCCACCCTTTTGTCCTCTAGACAAAGTTCTCAAGTTTATCTGCAAGACCCATACTGCCCCACACCTCAATACTGGAGTGAGGCTTGGCTCAGCTTTGAGGCTGAAGTGTGACTCTGTAGCAAACCGTACAGCAGACATGTCTCTTTCTGCTGAGCCGACATGTCTCTGTCATTCAAATCTTTTCTAAAAATCTTGAGTATCTCACTTTTTGTCTATATCAGTCTGGCCTCTGCCTTCTAGTAAGACACATTTGTAAATAGGTACATAGAAACATATAGATATATTTATGTGTTACTTGTGATTTGAGAATTAGCATTGATAGATACTATTGGAATGATGGAAGGACCTGTGATTCTAACAGCCAACTAACACAGAAGATTGGAAGTATTTGGTCATTGCAGCCAGGGAAACTGAGATAGCTTGTGGGCTATAATTGTTGAATTATTATTCAACAATTTCTGTCATGGGAAGACAAGAAAGTGTTTGTGTTTTTGACAGCTCTCCACTGGGAATGATGCACACAGTTAACACATTCATTTTCTAGCCCTAGAAACCTAATCTGGGTTTGTAACATGAGGGCCGGCCTGTTGGGGTTTCTGTCCTGCCTGGTACCCCACAACTGGCAAACCCCAAAGAAAATCAAACACAGGACTCCATAAGATTATAAACTGATTGGCCCAATTAGCTCAGGTTTCTTGTTAGCCATTGTAACTTATATTAACCCATTATTCTGATCTGTGTTAGCCATATGGCTTGGGACCTTTTCCAGTGGGGCAAGTTACATGTTGCCTCTTTGGTGGTCTGCGCAGGAGTGGCAGAGGAAGCTTCCTGCAGTCTCTTTGCTCCACCCCTACTTCCTGTCTGGCTTTCCCGCCTATACTGCCTGTCTGGCCAATCAGCGTTTTATTAAAATATGATTGACAGAATACAGATAATTCTCCCGCACCATTTCCCTCTTTTTTTTTTAAACAAAGGCAAATACCCATAGTCCATTTGTTGGGAATGTGGGCGTAGCATTTCAGGCTACTTTCTGCTGATTGGGGGCGATGATAGTCTTATGGGGATCTAAAGAAAATTTAGAGTTATAATCAAGTCCTGACTAAAGTATCCTGTGAGTCTCGATCATCTTAGGCAGCAGTCTTGAATCTGTTCTGGATGTAGAATTCAGACATCTGGGTCATCTGTTCCTGTCTGAGATTTCTCAGGTGGCCTTCCTTGATCATACTGGATTTTTTTTTTTAACTCAGAATGAATCCACAACCTCTCATTTTCTGTGGAAACAAAAGCAAAGTCTCTTCTCCAAAGTAATATACCTTTTGATTTCAGTTTTGAAGCCAAGGTATTTTCAAAATACCTATCTTGGGTTAGTTTAGCAGCATTTATAAACAAAAGTCTTTTAACAACTATTACTGCTTGCTCAGCATTCAAACAATTCAAAGAGAGCATAATAGCATACAGTATCAAGATTTTCTGCATATTTTCCATCTTTATTTTAACCTCTATTTCTTCTATTTTTACTTTTTGAGACAGGATCTCTGTATATCTTTGTCCTGGAATAACTCTGTAGACCAGGCTGTCCTTGAACTCACAGAGATCCCTCTGTCTCTGCCTCTCCAGTGCTGGGATTAAAGGTGTTTGCTACCACACCTTGAACTCACAGAGATCTGTCTGTCTCTGCCTCCCAGGCATTGGGAATAAAGGTGTGTGCTACCACACCTTGAAGTCACAGTGGTCAATCTCTACCTCTGTCCCTTGAAGTCACAGAGGTCAATATGCCTCTGCCTCCCAGGCATTGGGATTAAAGGTGTGTACCACCACACCCTATATCTCTCTTTCTTTCTGTTTTATTTTTAATGACTTTAACCTTTTAGCCTGCATATATTTTTAACACACTGTAAACCATGTAGAGGTTTTTTTCCTCTTTGAATCTCTCTTTACTGTATATCTCTCTTTTTCTGACCACACAAGTCTTTAATGGGTAGGACTAAAGCCGTAGCTTTGACAGTTAGATCCAGCCCTTTTCTTAGCTTTCCAGCCTCATGGCTGAGATACCAGTCAGAGCTGTGTTCACTGGCGCAACTCTATGGCATTTCAAGGTCCTTGCTAGCAAGCAAGCTGCAGCATTTTGCTCACAGACCACACTCAGTCAGACTGCCTGCCTGAAAGAGTCAGAGATTGCCCAGGCAGGACAGCCCAGAAAACCAGCATCTTAAAACAGTGCAGCTTTTTTCCTGCTACAACTGAAAACCGAAAAGCATGCGTTCAGCATTTTATCAACACCGTTTAAGTGCTTTGCGGCAGGACCTCTTAAAAGAGCGACAAGGTTTTTCAGCTAAAGCTGAGTCAGGAAGCCTCTCTTAGATGAGTGCATTTGCTTGCCTCTAGCAAGCAGAGTAGACCCGAGAAATTGCTGCTACCAAGAAAACATGATTTACTCTATTCTTTACCTAGCTTATTCAAGCTTTCTGTGGATTCAGTTATCCACATTGGGTGCCATATGTAACATGACTGGCCTGCCCAGTACCCCACAACCAGCAAGCCCCAATAAAAATCACACACAGGACTCCATAAGATTATAAACTGATTGGCCCATTAGCTCAGGTTTCTTGTTAGCCATTGTAACTTATATTAACCCATTATTCTGATCTGTGTTAGCCATATGGCTTGGTACCTTTTCCAGCGGGGCAAGTTACATGCTGCCTCTTTGGTGGTCTGCGCAGGAGTGGCAGAGGAAGCTTCCTGCAGTCTCTTTGCTCCACCCCTACTTCCTATCTGGCTTTCCTGCCTATACTGCCTGTCTGGCCAATCAGCGTTTTATTAAAATATGATTGACAGAATACAGATAATTCTCCTGCACCATGGGTTCCTTGACATACTTGGCTGGCTGTCAACCACTGGGCTTCATCTCCAGGGCTTTTTATCTTTCATTTTGATATACGCTCTTACTAAGTTACTCTTAGACTTTACTTACTATATGGTATTGCAGGCCTGAATATCCAGACTTCCTGCTTAAATCTCCAAACCACCAGGGATGTTTGGTATCTGTTCCAAAACCAAGAATTCATATTTATCCTCAAATTTACTAACAATACCAGGAAAATTACCTTTCCTTGCCACAAAAAAGCCTCATAATCAAGACAGATGGATACTTGGGACTAGCAAACAAGCTAGTCTAGCACTGAGTACTAGAATAAGAAGATTCTAAAAAGGAAAGACAACAGAAAAGACACAGGAATAGTTACCTGAAAAATAACACCCAAAGTAAGCACTAGTCACTGCTGCTTTCTGTTCCTCACATATATGTGTATGCATATGCAACAGCAATCACATACGTATGAACATGCCCAAGTTGAAGTCTTAATATTAGCTACAATTAAAACTTCATTTTAACTTTCAATAAAAATGCATTTCTAGACCAAAAAGCTCAAAACTTTACATCCAAATAGATTTGCACTTCCTACTAGTACAGATGTGAGAGCAGAGAGTGTTTTCAATACCCAATATGTGGGGTAGAAATCTTGGTTTTGGGGCTATTTCTCAGTAGAGTTTTTGTATAGATTAGGTTGAGGTTAGAGTTCATATGTTAGAAGAAACCAAGCTTATGGCTGCTTTTTATGTATGATTTTCTGATTGCTGACAGACCTCTTCAACTTTTCTGAACATTATAAAGTTGGTAAATAGGGAAGAGATTCCACAGAAATTTTATTTATTCTTTCAACAAGTGAGGTAAGCATTCATTAGAGCATAACATTTGACTGCTCTTTAATAGCAGACTTGTATTAACAAATGGTAGAAAGTATTAATAAAAATAACCTATGCAACAAGAAATTAACGGAATCAAAAATGTTCCTGGTGTTAACAGAGCAATAGAATAGCAAGCACCAGAAACTACATGGCAAAACTCACACACTACTATTTACAGGATATATCAGGTTGTATTATAAAGATATTTTAAAAGCATGACTTCTGAGCAAAGCAATAATTCCTGCATAAACTGAATAGGCTGTGATTTGGGACTGTGTGGTTCCAGAAAATGCCATTTTGAATAGATGGGGAGACAAGGATGGAGAGGGCCCAGAGACATCTCTTACACAGATTGGTGTATTCACCACCACAGCCTCATTGACTGTGAGGAGATCAGGTGTCTGAAGCAGATATAGCACAATAAACAGGAAGTGAAAAGTCAAATATGCTCCCAAATGAAAATACAGGCTTCCTTCAAAAATTCCTCTTTCTTTGACAGTAAATTCACTGTTTCTCTGAAGGCAGAAATGGGATTTGAGAAGGATATGGAAAGTGTGCAATAAGCAAAAGCCTGTTTCCAGGACACAACAGTCCTACAAAACTTGAGGGTTATAGACATTTCTCCTTTTGATAAGATCATTCGTTAGAGAAAGAAAGCTATATTCAAAGCTATAGAAAAAAATTTAACAGCAATAAAAACTTAATTCTCTCTTGATATCTCTCTCCTCTCTCTTTGTGTGCATGTGTACATGTATATGTGTGTCTCTCTGTGTGTGTAGTTATAGAAAATTTTACTGATAATCCAGTAGATACAATGGCTATTAAAATTATTTTAATAGTACAAACATTTGAAAAAAGTGTTAAGAAATGAAAAGCATTAAAACAGACCTCTCTATTTTTTTTTAATTTGTCCTCACCATTCCAATAAATTATTTTAAATCACAAATCACTGAAGGTATAATATTCAAATTTCAACATAATGAATCTAAATAACTTTTCATCAAGAAGTATACCTTATGATATTATTTTTGTTTTAAACTCCCTAGTTTCTAATTAAGTTTCTGAAGCAGTAGCAATACAAGTGACTTGATTCAAGATGAATAATGCCAGTCTCAGTAAAAATTATTAAATTCTGGTGTCTGCAGAATAATGTGGCACCTGTTTTCTATCGTACACACCAAGGCAACACTCTAAGGAAAATGAAGTCTAATATAATCATTATTAAATGTTTATTAGTCACAGCTCAAAATCTCATTAATTGTACTGCTGTACAGAAACAACTATTTCCCAAGCACAAACAACTTTAAGGTTTGGTAATTAAAACTTTGGATGTCAATACTCTTCCCACTCAAGGCAGCAAGCATTTCAGCTTAGCAGGTAATGAAAGCATATTCCCAGCTATTCAGCTTTTCCACTTATAACTTCAACTGCGTTTTTTTATGTTGTATTTTCCAAATTACCTACGTGAATACTTTGGAACTGTCCTTTATTTATCGTGATAGGGAACATATAGAAAAGAAGACACAGAAGAGGAAAAACAAAGTAAAATAGCATACAATGAGGGATGTGAGCTGTGTATTAATAAATAGTTAATCATTTTTAATTTCTTTCTTTGCTTTAATTAAACAGAGATTTTTTTGTACAATATAATCTGAATAACGTTTCCCTATCCTTTTACTTCTCCTAGTTCCTCCCCACCTCCTCTCCCAATCAGATCCAATCCCTTTCTGTTTCTCACTAGAAAATAATAGATTATTAAGAGATGAAATAACAACTGAACATGATAAAATATAATAAGATTAATAAACAAACGAAAAACCAGTTTATCAAAGTTAGAGAAGACAAAACAATGGGAAATTATGAACCCTAAGAAAAGGCGCAAGCATGAGAGAACCATTCATTCACATATTCAGGAGTTCCATAAGAGAACTAAGCTAAAAGTTACATTATATGTGAGAGGAACTGGTGCAAGCCCTGCTTTCCTGGTATCCCCTGTTCTCTGCATCTCCATCTCCCTGTCTCTTCCTCACTCCTCCATTGAGCTCTGACAGGAGGGATTTGAAGACGACCTCATTCATATAGAGCTGGGTGTACCAATCTCTCTCTCTCTCTGTCTCTGTCTCTCTCTCTCTCCCTTTTTCTCTCTCTCTCTGCATTATGTCTGGTATGGGTTTCTCGTTATGCTCCTATCTGCTGCAGGATGAAGATTCTCTTCGGATGGCTACATGAGGTACCATGCTTTGAGTATAACAGAGTGTCCTTAGGAGTCATTTAATTGTTGCTGTTGTTGTTTTAAAGCAGTGGTATTTGATTTTACCCTTGGTCTCTGGTTCATGCTCACCCAAGCAGTAGACTGTATGAGTTCCATATCATGGAGTGGTCCTTAGGCCAAATCAAATATTGTTTGGTTACTCCTCCAATTTTCCATGCATGACAGATTGTAAACCAAACGTTTTGCATGTGCTATGTGTCTGTTTTTATTTGGGTAGTCTGCCGGATACCTTTCTGTGTCAAAGAAACTAGAGTTTGAGGTTAAGGTTCTCTCTAGGCACCAGCTCCAACTGTGTTCAATTAGCTGTGTCGGTGTTGTATTCAGTAATGGGGCCTTCCTGTTAGGTTATAAAGAACATACTATTGTCTTGTCAACAACTTCAGTTGTTTGGCAATTTCCAATGGACCCTTTCTGCAAACAACTCAATTGGAAGAAACACAGTTCAGGTATGGTATGCTTCATTGGTGACAAGAGATTATCAGGTATGGTTCTCTCTCTCCCATTATTCAATGGCTTCATTATATTATAGGACTATTTCACAGCACTAAGTTTCCCCTCAAATGCCATTCAATTTTAGCTTTCTCTCCAATCATTACTTCCCTCAATCCCATCTCCTCTCCTTCCCATCTGATCCGCCCCATTTTGTCCCTGCCAGTCTTCAGGCCACTCATAAAATTTATTCTTTTTCCCCTTCCCAAAAGACACCCCACACCCACTGCTGGTCCCTTCCTCTATACCTTACTTTTCTGGGTCTTCTGATTGTAGCATAGTCATCAGTTATTTATTGGCTAATATTCAGATATAAACATACACATCATACATATGTTTCTTGGTCGGGGTTACCTCAGGATTTTTTTTCTAGTTCCATATATTTGCCTATGAATTTCATTTTTTATTGTTTCCTTGTTTATTTTGAGGAACATACAAATTGATCCCAATTTCTAGCTATTATAAATAGGGCAATAATGAACATGGTATCCCTGTGGTAAAATGAAGCATCTTTTGCTCAAATGCCCAAGGTACATTTAAGTGGTATATCTGGATCTTGAGGTACATACATTTTCCTATTTTGGAGAAACTGCTACACTGATTTCCATAATGACTGTACAGTTTTCAGTAACTCCAGCAATAGAGGAGTGTTTCCTGAGCTATCCGTTCTCACCAGTATGAGCAGTCCTTTTGTTATGGATCTTAGCAATTCTGACAAGCATAAGATGGAATCTCAAAGTACTGATTTCCATTTCCTTGATGGTTAAGGAAGTTGAACCCTGCTTTCCTATTTCAGTCATTTGAGTTCTCTCAGTTCAGAATCTTGTTTATTTCTCTACTTCACATTTTAGTTTTATTGTTTTTTTTTTGTGTTAAGTTTCTTGACTTCTTTATGCATTCTGGATAGTAGCCCTCTACTGGATGTGAAGTTAGTAAAAATCTTTTTTGAATTCTGTAGTCTACTGTTTTGTCTTATTGACACTATGCTTTGCAGATCAGAAGGTTTTCGGTTTCATGAGGTCCATTATATTAATTGTTAGTGTTAGTACCTGCTTTAATGATGTACTCTAAAAGGAAGTCTTCGCCTGGGCCAAGGCATTCAAGGTTTCTCCCTACTTCTCTTTTATCATACCAATGTACCTGGGTTTATGTTGAGGACTTTAATCGATCTGGAGTAGAATTGTGTGCAGGATGATTGCATGTTTCTACCTGAAACCATCAAGTCCGACCAGCACCATTTGTTGAAGATGCTATCTTTTTTTTCCAGCGCTTATTTCTGGCTCCTTTACTGAAACTTAGGTTTCAGGCTGGGCAGTGGTGGAGCATACCTTTAGTCCCAACACTCAGGAAGCAGAAACAGACAGATCTCTGTGAGTTCAAGGCCAGCCTGGTCTATAAGAGCTAGTTTCAGGATGGCTAAGACCGTTACACAGAGAAACCTTGTCCTAAAAATTCCCCAAACTATGACCACGACCATAAAATTCAGTATTTGAGTTTTTGTTTGAGTTTCAATTTAATTCCATTGATCAAAGTGTCTACTTTATGTCAATATCATGCTGTTTGTATTATTACAGCATTATAGTACAAATTGAGATAAGGAACGGGGAGACCTCCCACAGTTCTTTTATTGTTCAGGATTGATTTAGGTATCTTGGGTTTCTTGTCTTTGCATATGATAAAGTTGAGCATTGTTCTTTCAAAATCTGTGGAGAATGTGTTCTAATGTTGACAGGGATAGCAAAGAATCAGTAGGTTGTTTTTGGTAAGATGATATTTTACTACATTTATCCTACAGATTTATGAACATGGGAGATCTTTCCAGCTTCTTATGTCTTCACTTTATTTCTTTAGAGAATTGAACTTTTTTATTTTACAAGTTTCTCCTTACTTGCCTACAGTCACCAGAAGATATTTTCTGTTATTTGAGGCTATTGTAAAATGTGTTGTTTCTTTCTCAGCTCTTTGCAATTTGCATAAAAGAGGCCTATTGACTTTTGTGAGTTAATTTTGTGTCCAACTACTTTTCTGGATGTCTTTTTCAGCTAAAGGAGTCCCCAGTGAAATTTTTAGGTTTACTTATGTACACTATCATATTATCTGAAAATAAAGATTTTTTGACTTCTTCCTTTTCAATATGTATACCCGTGAACTCCTTTATATAACGGCAAATCAATCCCACACCAGTTATGTTTTAAGGGGTTATTTATTTTGGGGGGTAAAACTTACATACACCATAAACCGTCAGGAAGGGAGCCTAGTCGCTGGAGCAGGAGCCGGGAACAGGAGCCGGGACCAAGCGCGGGGACCAAGTGCCGGAACCAAGAGGCCCGAGCGAGCTCTGTGGCTCTTTTTAAAAGAGAAATATACCACGCCCCAGTGGGCTGGTATTTCAGTGGCTATTGGCTGATGGAGCGGAAGATGCTCCCACAGCACCGTGGGCTCGTGCTTCAGCTACTATTGACTGAAGCAGCGGAAGATACTCCCGCAGCATTTATACGCTTATTGCTCTAGCTAAGTCTTCATGTTCTGTATTGAATAGGTTCAGAAAGAATGGCAATCATGTCTTCTTCCTGATTTAGTGAAATTGGTTTGCATGTCTCTCCATTGAAACTGGTATTAACGATGCATTTGCTGCAGACTATCTCTACTGTGTTTGCTAAGTCTTCTGCATTTCAAAACTTAACATACTTTTTTATTCATTCCTTGGGATTTTCTCATTATGACCTCCAATTCCACTCATTTCTCATTTCTTCTATATTAGTCCCTCACCCACATAGCATAACCCCCCAAAATTAAAACTATCAGATTTTAAAACTAGCAAAACAAAGCAAAGAGAACTACTTTATTCCTCCATCTTTCTTGCCTCTCCAACACCTCTTCATCTGTCTTAGTGTTATATTTACCCTACAGTGCGTTCTACCCATTTGTCTGTTCAGCTTTACTTACAAATGTTCATTGTGTAATGTGTTGTTTCTTAGGTTCAAGTCCTCTGTCTTTTGGTATACAATCATCAACACTGGATCCTCACCAGGGCTCCTCTTGGATTTGCTGATGTTGTCCCTACTCATGGAGATCCTGTGTTTATGATTCATTTCATGTGCTCCTGCAGTCCATAGATGCGGTAGATGTTGGGGTGTATCCACTCAAAGCTTTTGATGTGGGTCTGAGTGGTAGTCGCTCTGATCAGGCCAGGTTGCTGGGATTACACTCCTCAAGCAAGGGGTGAAGCTAGTTCTATTTTCATGCCATTTGAATTAGCTATCCCATGCCCAAAGGTAAAGGGTGGAGCATCTCGACCAAGTGTGGGGCCAGTTCTTTAGCTGCAGTGGCCAGCAATGAGCAAACAGAGGTGTGGACTCAGCACAGCCTTCAAATTTTAATATTCATGAACCGTTGTGGTGATTATGGAGATCGACACAAACTCCAATAGCAGCAAGTCACAGACACAGGAGTGGTGCTTTTGACAGTAACTTGGGTCTGACATCACAATGACTCTAGTGTCAGCACCAGCCACCTAGATCAGTTTGGCCCAGGTAGCAGCATAACTCTTGAACATCACATAGTTTTAAGTGGTTGATCAGATCCCAGGTATCCTCGTGACCCTTGGTGTTAGCAGGAGCCATGGATATCAACACAGATCCTTGCTGCTTTAGGGCCTCAGACCCAGACATGGACTTAGCAGCATTACAAGCCTGGATATCACTATGGTCCTGGGTGGCAGGGCAGGTTCCTGATATCTGTATAACCCTGGATGCCTCATGCCTCTGAGAAACCAACCTGACCTCATGTAGCATCCCAGTCCCTGGGTATCTTCACATCCTTTGGTGTCAACATGAGCCACAGATGTCAATACAGACCACTGCTAGAAAAATACCAATGACTCGTACATAAGCCTTGGTAGCCACCTAAGAGGAACTTCATCTTGGTCCCTGGTGGCAAGCTGGACATCAATAAGACTGCTTCTGACCAATTTTGCTTCTTCATTTCCAGCTATTTTCATAGCACATGAACCTGTTGGCTCCTCTTTCTCTCCTATTTCTCCACCATCCATTTGCTCATCATGATGACACCTGTCTGCTGGCACTGCAAAATGCCAGACAGGCCTGTGGATGGCTTCAGTCACCTCGAGCTTTGACTACTTTTATCATAAAGTGGTGTTGGATTTTGTAAAAGTCCCTTTTTGCATCTAGTGAGATGATCATTTTTTTCTTTCACTTCATTTATGTAGTAGATTACAGTTACTGATTTTCATATACTTAACCATCCCTGCTTCTCTGAGATGCATTCTGCTTGATCATGGTGAATGATTTTCTTAATGTGTGCCTAGATTTGGATTGCAAATATTTTGTCGAGTTGTTTGCATTTAAATTCATAAGAAAATTGCTCTATAATTCTCTTTCTTTCTTGGGTATTTATGTGGTTTGGGTAACATAAAATGAGTTTGATTGTGTTCTCCTGTTTCTCTTTTGTGGAATAATTTGAGGAGTATTGGCATTAAATCCTTTTTGAAATTCTGGTAGATTTCTTAGAGAAAACCATCTCTTCCTGGGATTTATTTGGTTGGGAAAAATCTGTTAAAATTATTCATCTTATCTTGGTTTAACTTTGGTAAGTGGTACCTATTAAAAGTTATCTTTTTTTTAGATTTTTCTACTTGGTAGAATATAGGTTTTTAAAGTTACTTGATGGAATATAGATTTTTTAAAAGTATATACTAATAATTCCCTTGATTTTCTCAGTTCTTGTTATTATGTCCACATTTTGTTTTCTGATTTTGTTAAAATGGATATTTTCCTGCAACCTTTTATTTAGTTTGGATAAGGGTTTGTTGACCTTGTTGACATTCACAAAGAACTAACTCTGTGATTCATTGATTCTTTTCATTGTTCTCTTTGTTTCTATTTTTATTGATTTCAGCACTGTATTTGATTATTTCTTGCTCTCTACTCCTTTTTCACTTGGTGGTTTCTTTTTGATCTGATCTTAAGTTAAGCTGATGTTAAGTTACAAATATACTATTTTTCTAGCTTTTTTATGTAGGCACAATGCTATGAACTTGTTCTTAAAAATACTTTCATTGTGTTCCATAATTAGATTACGTTGTTATTTTTATTAAATTCTAGAAAATTCTGAATTTCTTTATTTCTGTCCTGACCCAGTAGATATGCAGTTATTCATATTTGAGGGGTCTGTAAGCATTCTGCTGCTGATATTCAGTTTTAACCCCTGATAGTCTGATAGGATGCAATGAGTTGTTTCCGTTTTCTTATATCTGTTGAGATTTATTCATTTGGAAAATCCAATTCTTCCTTCCTTCCTTCCTTCCTTCCTTCCTTCCTTCCTTCCTTCCTCCCTCCCTCCCTTTCTCTCTCTCTCTCTCTCTCTCTCTTTCTTTCTTTCTTTCTTTTTTACATATACGATGTTCTGCTTGCATGTATGCCTGCAGGTACCAGACCTCATTACAGATGGTTGTGAGCCACCATATGGTTGCTTGGAATTGAACTCAGGACCTTTGGAAGAATAGGTAATCCTCTTAACCACTGAGCCATCTCTCCAGCCCAAAAAACAATTCTTAATGTCTCTTTTTATTGGATTTTTTGTTTCTTTAGTTCATAGCAAATATCAAAAGAAATTAAAATTTTCCATTTTCTTCTTTAATATATTCATTTGATTTGCAAACATGTTGAAATATCAATTATTTCATTATTGTGGAAAATAGTTGCATTTGGATTTAACTGCATAAATTTATGCAACCCTGTCATCACTCTGCCTTTTTAAAATGTTGTTAGTTTTTATTAAATCTCTGTGGTTTAAGCTACATACTTGGAAAGACTAAGGACTTTGAGTTCAGATGATCAGGGACGACACTGATGTTTCTTTTCACTGACATTAGAATGGAATTCATTTTTTTTCTTTTTAAATCACTGTTTCAACCAGTCCATCTTCTTTGTAGCTCACTGTGCTGAACATTTTTATGTCAACTTGACACAAGCTAGAGTTGTCAGAGTGGAGGTAGTCTCAATTAAAAAATTGTCTCCAAAATCAGAATTGAATCAGGCCTGTCGAAGATTTTCTTATTTAGTTGTTGATGGGGGACAGAACCTGCCTATTGTGGGTGTTATTTCCACTGGGCTGGTGGTCAGCGATTCTATAACAAAGCAGACTGAACAAGCCAGAACAAGCAAGCCGGTAAGGAGCACCCCTTCATGGCATCTATATCTCCTTCCCCAAGGGCCCTGTCCTGTTTGAGTTCTTATCCCAGATTCTTACAATGATGGAAGACAATGAAGAAATATAATCCAAGTAAATAATTTTCCCCAACTTTTATAGTAGCTCTAAGACACTCATTATTTACCTGAGCATAATTAGTGAAAAAAATAATAATAATTTTAGCTTTTTTAAAAAATTTGTCTATAAGCTTATAAGCATAAGAGTTAGACAATTCTCCCACACATTCATTTTTTTATTTTACAGTTCCAAATTCTGTGCTTAGGTCCCTTAAATAAGCTCCTAAGTAAATTTTGTTTGTACAATTGAACAAAATTATAATAACTTGGTATTTGTATCCTTAGTTGGAAGTATTTTATATTAAGAAATGTTTTCCTCTAGATTATTCTTTTTCTTCATGTCTACTGATTTTATATTTCACTCAGGAAATTAGCATGCTACTCATGAAAATCTGGAATTCTGTTACAGTTTTATAATTAATGTACTTATTTATTTTGTTTAATATGACATCTAAACTAGTTGACTCAAACTAGAATCATGTTTTGAGTCATGGGTAAAACTTCAACTGCAGTTTTTTAGATTAACACTGTCTCTTTATACATTCCACCTTTGAAAGTTTAACTGATATTTGAACAGTGATCATTATCAGAATATACTGTTATTTTTTTCTGCATCTTCCCTTCTGTGTCTCCACACTTTATAAGGGCTCTGATAGCCCCTAATTTGTATGTGATTCTGTAGGTCACAGAGACCATTTTAGACTATCAGTTTTCTCTCTATTTCCCTCTACACAGACCACCACATTTCAGAAAGAATATTAAGCAAGTCATTTACTTGTGTATAATATCTCTTTGTTTGGTCAATAATATTTGAGGTTTTAATATTTTCATTTGTCTGTCTCTAACTGGAAGTCAGTTTAAGACACAATATAGAAATATCTAAAAATGATTAATTTTAAGGTATACTACCCGATTTTGGCATCCATTTGCTTAAAAAAGACCAGTAGCAAGAGGGATTCTCTGATAACTTTTGCCCTTTTACTTAAGAATCATTTGATCTTCCCCTAATGTGTATAAAATACTCTCATACAAATACATTCACCCCACATATAGAAAAAAGACATGTATTTATCTGTGAAGGACTCAAAGAAACACATGGAACAACACACTTCATAACTGTTCTCAGTTTGTTAACAACAGTCCATATTTCATTTGCCCAATCTTAGTCTGCCCTATCCATTTACTTCTAAATTAAACTACATTTTAAAAGTCCACATTTCTTTGTTTTCTTCCAGTTATTTCTTCTTATATGTTATACATATAACATATAAGTGTATGCTACTTTAAGTATTTTATCTAGCTAACAGGATCACTTATTGTCATCTACCTATCTATCTCTCTATCTATCCATCCATCTATCTATCTATCTATCTACTATCTATCTATCTATCTATCTATCTATCTATCTATCTATCTACCCATTTGTGTATCAATCATGAATCTTCATTGAGTTTCTTGGTGGTCTGCCTTTGTTATAAGTTCAGACATAAATTATTGATAACTCTTAGAAAACAAAATTCTACTTTCTAAAGTACCTATGGATTTGATTTCAGGCTTGAGTTTGGATTTTTGTTACTGCTTTTGTGAAGTTTCTTTGTTTGTTGTATTTAATGAATTGATTTTCTAGTTTTTGAAAGCTAAATAACAAAGGTCTTATCTTTGCCATTCATATGATATCCATATATAATTTACCAATAGGTTTCATACCTATGTCTTATATTTTGCTTGAAAATAAGGCGTTGTTGGAGCTCACCAACTCTGGCTGAACAAGAAAGGAACCAGCATCGAACCAAATTAGACGCTCTAAATGTAGTCTTCCCCAGTCATACAACTGTCACCTATATAACATTAACCACACTGAATGAACCTCATAGAATAGAAAGTGGGAAGTACACTTGAATACATGGGCACAAGTGACCACTTCCTAAGTAAAACCCTAATAGTACAGATAGTGAGAGCAACAATTAATAAATGGGACCTCCTGAAACTGAGAAGCCTCTGTAAAATAAAGAACATGTTCAACATGACAAAACGGCGACCTACAGAATGGAAAGATATCTTTACCACATCAAACAGATGGCTGATCTCCAAAATATAAAAAGCATTCAAAAAATTGGTCATCATAACAAGAAATAATCCAATAAAATAATGGGGTACAGACCTAAACAAAGAACCCTCAACAGATGAATCTTTCTTCTTTTAAGCAGTCTCTTATAAAAACTTAAACTTCATCATAACTTTGAGAAAAATACTACCATGGGTGAAGTGAAGTTACGTTAATAATACTCAATGAAGCCACGTGGTGGTGGCACAAGTCTTTAGTACCAGCTCTCAGGGGGCAGAGGCAGGTGGATCTCTGTGAGTTCCTTGATCTCTGATCTACAAGAGCTATTTCCAGAACAGACTCCAAAGCTACAGAAAACCCTGTCTCTAAAGACTCCCCCCCCCAAAAAAAATACACATTGAGGGCACAGCTCAGATTGAGGTACAAGCATTTGTTTTCTCCCATGTAAGGATTTGAATTTCAAGTGTTAAAAAATTGGAAAGAGATGTAGGTTCACTAGGAATGAGGTCCGGCAAGTGTTGTAGAGTCGAAGCTCATTGAGACCTAGTCAGTTCTAAAGCAGACTCTTAATGACTCATGGAATTCAAAACATGTGTTCATTAAAACTCAGACAGAATTTTAAGTAAAGTTCTTGAGAAGTCCATGAAACTGATCAGAAGCACAGGAAGCCTCCCCGTTAAAGATTCTGTATGCTAAAGGACTGCTGAAGAGATTCAAACCAATTTATCTCTGGGAGAGGCTTAGAACATCCCCACAGCTTAGAAGGAACTCTACTCTGCCAGGAAGTCATAGCATAGCCACAGGATTCCAAATTTCATGGTTTGTCTCCCACCCTGGGATGGATTTTCCATGCTCATAGAAGTATGTTGTCACGCATACTTCTCCAGTAAAATTCTTGATTCACTATATTGAACTTCAATGGAATTGTTATTTTAGTCTATCACCAATTACTTATCTAGAGTACATAAATATTTGTTCACGTTCTTCTGAGAATAAGACCAAACTACTACTAGAAAGTTCAATGAGTGAAGTTAATAAACAAGGCATGTTATATAAAAATATCTCCAAAAGCACACCATTATATATAATTAATATATGGTAAACATATTTGTAATGCAAAGAAGTGGATATAACGATTCAACTAAAGAGGAATACAGTGCTGACAATGCAGGACCTTATGAGTTGGACATATGAATCCAGACAATTGAGCTCACGTGCTGGCATGCGAATACTGCACAGTATGCACTATTCGGGGCTCATACAGATAATTTGTTAAATAAATCTAGTTAAGATTGTTTTATTTACTATGGAAATCCAGATAATATTTATCTCAACTTCAAACAGTTGCCAAAACAAGTCCTTTCCCATTGTAAATGTTAAGTATCTGTTGATAATCAGATAAATGAGCATTCTGTGAACTGACATGCCGCCACCTGAAGATATTTTCATCTATTCTTCACCGTGTGTTAAAATGGAAAGAAAGATGATACTGCAGTGAAAATTTCTAAGCCTCTAACTATTCCATTAATATAGAGGGAATGTATCCTGAACTACAATTGCACAAATGGTAGCCCAATTTTCACATTTAGAGGAAAAATTATAGTAAGACACCAATACAAATATGTAAGATTTTAAGTTAATGTTGTGCCACTTAGTTATTACACGGCACAAGGATGGGGAAAATTACTAGACTCACTGAGGT